>NC_084960.1:6753309-6973092 GCF_949316205.1 Platichthys flesus
GCTCTGAGTGGTCCCCCCCCCGCCCCCCCTTCACACATGCAGCCACAGCACACTCGCAGAAGTGTAACGCTGTCACTTGCACCCACAAACGAGCGCAAACCCTCACTTCACACTCGAAGGTTGTTTGGATGATCTTTGCTGCTTTGTCACGGAAAACAATATGTCACAGCTTGTGACCACAAGACACCGCACCAGTAAACACTTGCCGCTTTTGCAAGCTTCGCCGGCGCCACTTTTTCCTGTTTGACATTACCGTGTTGACTCGAGCGGCGTCTCTCAGGCCTGAGTTCGGAAGCAGCTCGTCTTGACTTGTGTTGTTTGAACTCTCGCTTGATTAACAGTGTTTGAAGATGCAGTGTTTGCATTAGTGAACATGTGCTCGGGGATCCACTTGGCACTGGTAGTAAATTATTGTACTGGTTCTTTTTTCAACAGCAGGTTGCTTCTCGTGGGGTCGGCATTGACTGTGAAGTGTTGATAGTTTTTTTTTTAAGATTTTGCATTCAAGGAACAGATTTGACATGTTGATGTTGTGTGAAAAGTGAAACCTCAAAGAAGTAGGAAAAATAATAATGAAATTTAACAGTGAGGCTGTTTGAGTGTAAGTTGACCCACGGATGTTACTTTTTCCTATTTCTCAGCATGTGTGAAGGCAAAGCTCAGGGATCATTACAAAGAGTTTTCTTACTGTGAGGGAAAAGCATCCTCCATTTTACAGTTTTTCTCCATTGCTTTGGCTCATTTCACGAAACAGAAATTACATTCTCAAAACAACACGTGCAAACCTCCAAACCACCGGGCACTTGTTCACAACAGATTGGAATATCTCATTCCTTTAATCAAATTGCCCTTGTATTAGCACATCCTTGCAAGGACAAGTACTCCAACAGCTTGCACAAATTTCAAATGATTTAGCACACCTTTGCAAACGGTTAGGTACAATTGCCTTCAGTTAGCCCAATTACCAATTGAATATATATTGCTGGTCAAAACTGACTGTCGCTTCTCAGTCAAGTGGTTGTTCTCTGCAGAACATGTTGGGATCATTTCATTGTGTACATCATCACCTGCACAATAGTTCACTCCGTCAAAATCATACAGGCACATAATACCATGAAAAACATCATGGTATATACTGTAATAAGGATATCTTTGATCATCGGCTTAATTTTCAGGTGCAACTAAAACTTTAGTAATCAAGGTTGAGTTTCACACATCTGATCACCAGTCACACAGTAAGTTTACAGTTTTTCTCCACTGCTTTGGCTCATTTCACGAAACAGAAATTACATTCTCAGAGTACAATTGGCAAAATAGCCCATATGGTTCAACACAACTACATAGATCACCTTCAAAAGGTCATATCTCACTATACCAAATTTTAGTTTTGATGTGCTTATTGTTTGACAGTATATTGTGCTGTACACATTTTCTGTTACTGTAACCATGATGTATGGCAATTACTGTAACAATTCCCATGGCAGTATGAGTTCAATAAACATATTTTATGTGAAACCTTGAATAAATCTTTTTTCTGTTTGATACACATAATATTCTGGAAAGAAAACATCTACTGCAACTATTCAGTGACCATTCAAGGACTGAGCCAAGATTGAAATGTGCACATGAGGGATATTTCTATGGTCCACTGCCATCCTGACAAAATATCTAAACATTTTGACCTGTAGTGTTTAAACAATGCCACTTTTCATTTTGGGGGCACTGACTATTTGTATGAGAAAAGGATTTAGTTTTGACTGATGAGTTGGCTGTTTGGGAAGAGATATGACCTTTTGCAGGTGTGCTATGGAGATTTGCTGAACCATCTATGTTATTTTGCTAAATGTATTTAAAGCTTTGAGAATGTCCTTTTTTTTCTGAGAGATGAGCCACAGCAATCGAGAAGGAAATCTTCATTTTGGGGGCACTGACTATTTATATGAGAAAATTATTTGGTTTGGAAACTTGAGTTAACTGTTTTGGGTGAGCTATGACCTTTTGAAGGTGATCTCTGTAGTTGTGCTGAACCATATGGGCTATTTTGCCAATTGCACTTAGAGCCTTGAGAATGTCATTTCTGTTTCGTGAAATGAGCCAAAGCAATGGAGAAAAACTGTAATCTGGTGGCATCAAATACATCATCCTCCATTCTGTGTCATGTCTGTGGCACAAAGAAAATATATGTGTTTTACCGCGATCAACTTTGTGTCACGGCTCCATTTGTTATTTGTTCATGTCATTCCAATGCAGCTTATTCAATTGAATGGCCTGGATATCAAAATATACTCTTCACAGATTAACATGTGCATGAAAAAGGTTTATGTTTCAGACTCAGATCTGCTGAACTTTGAGACCCTTCCTTTGGGACACTTCCTGGTTTTGAGACAGAGGTGGGACATAAAGCTGCTGCAGGCCGTTTTGGCGGCAAGTAAAAAATCCATCACAAGAAATCAGCTGAATCCAGGTCCACTTACATCTGATGATTGGCAGGGCATAATTTTGGAGATATTTTAAAAAGGTAATATCTTTCCCCTTCCTAAAGCAAATAAGCAGAAATGTAACTTCCCTTTGGGTGTTGCTGTTTTTTTTATTCCTTTTTGTTTTGGGTTTCAAATTCAGTCTTGAACAATGAGTGTGACGGGAATAAGCAATAAGGTGAAATGTCAAAGCTGTATACTGATTGGAGTAGCGATACATACAAGTAATTAAGATAAATAATGACTTAACATGTACTCCGCTAAGTGAAAACTGTAGCTTGAACAATGTCTGAGACTCAGGTATGACCCCTCCACGCTGCATAAGCTTATATACATGTAAGTGGAGAAAATTATACTTTGAAAGACATCGAAATGATCTGTGTGCTATATGTTACATTGCCTTTCCCTAATAAAACAAATTTGAAAAACATAAAAAAGTTTATTGATTGCATATCAAATTGCAGTTATTATCAAAAAATACATAGCACCTATCTCACATGGCATTCAAATGAAAATTAATGTATTTTGTTAAAACAATAAATCATCTGTCATCACGGTATAAACTTTACAAAACTATAAAAAAAAACATACTGACATTAAAGAAGATGTATTTACATTATTCACAGAACCATATTCAAATTGTGATGTTTGTGTTTCACAGCTGAACCATAACGACCTGTTCTGCTTCCTTGCACCTTCTTCAAATTTAGCAATGTCTCTGCAGCTTCTCACTGACACACTGACATCCTGAAGAGACCTGATATAAAACATGCTGAGTTGCTGCACTGCCTCGCACGCATCACTTCAGCTGCGCCCCAGTGGAGCGGAGGCTGAATGGTCTCAGGTTCCAGGCGTCCTCAGCGTCTGATGGTGCTGCGCATGTCCTCGTAAACCTCATTGTTGGGGACACGTCTCGGTTTCTCTGACGGGCGAAACGTCTTGGTCTGGTAACAACAGATTTGTTGGGTTATTAAACAATACGTGGTGTTGTAGTATTTCAGAGTTTTTTCCCGACCTCAATTGAGACTTCAGTTTGACGTGGAATTTCTCTTAGGTCATAGTTTATCTTTGTAATACAACTTTTTAATTGAAATGTAAAATTCCCTCTCTGTAGGTATCTCTGACTCGCGTATTATTATTATTATTATAATTATGAACTGGTGCTGCTATCATTACTAGCATCATTGCATCAATAAGTATCACTCTTATTATTAGAACATACAGTACATGTTATTGTTGACAAACCATCTGTGTGCAATCACTGTCCACAATGGAATTGAGTAAATCCAGTGTGTCCCTTGTTTGTGTGTAGATACCTTGAGGGTGATCCAGAGGAAGAAGCCCAGCATGAAGCCAAACAGCACAACAGCAGAGATCACAACAGTCACCACCAGCTGTTGATCTGTTTCACATGCTTGTTTTCCATCGGCAGACCCACCCCGATCTTCTGGAAATCAAATTCTTATATTACAAATCTGTTTTCCTGATGGACAATGTGATGACTGGTTGGAGTCTTTCTGATAAAAAACACGAGTGAAGATCTAAAAAAAAATTATGCTCAAGCAGAAGTTTACTTTCTGTGACTGAATAAATGCTTGAATTATTGAATAAATGTCACATTTAAATCACTTACTTCTTTCTGTCACAGTGTTTTATTTATGCTCAGGAGACATTTTTAGCCAAAAGATTCAGAATCAAATTTGCAGAAAAATAAATGAAGCCTACCTTCCACCACCAGGTAGACAGATCCTCCGGACTTCTCCTTTATTATGGTGCCGACAACTTTCTTGTACACACACCAGTATGGCGCTGTGTCAGCAGAAGTCAAGTTTTCTATTGAAATGTCCACATTGGGATATACTCCATTGACGTGAACCCTGTCTCTGAGTGCTGGCAGAGGACTAACTTTTGTTGAAGTCATGTGAAGGACTTTATCGTTCTCACAGAAACCCCTGCACAGATCCAAGAAGTCTGGAACTATGTCAGACGTCCTGCACTCGATGGTGGTGGTTTCTCCAGCTTTTTTCCACACCACTCGGCTCCTTTCTACACATATAAAACAAAAACATGTTCACTTATTGACTTCATGACTTCAACCTGCCTCACATGACTGAAAGGACTTACATGGTCGCTTCACATGTAATTTGCCTTACCTGGGTCACTCAGGGCCGTGCAGGAGAAGCAGAGGAGGGTTACGAGCTTCAGGCCGACAGCAGACATGTTGACAATGACTGAGACTGACACACGAAACTCCTGAGCAGGAAATGTGTCTGTATCTGCCTACTCTGAGAGATGTTGTCATAGATAGAGTGGTAGACTTATATCAACAACCTCTCTGTGGTTGAGTCACATCCGGACATATACTTATGTATTTTGAATTTAACGGGTCAGTACAACCCATCAGAAACCAGAAATCAGACATTCTATCACTAAGAGGAATATAAGCTTCACATTAAAACTCATCCCTCAAAAGGAAGTGCTGGAAAATGGATTCACTTCACATTAGGACTTTTTTTGTATCCTCAATAATGAATATTGAGATAATCCATTTTATTGCATTATGAGCCTGATATTTCTTCTCTGGATTGAATAAATGATGTAATCAGAATCAGAATCAGAATCAGAATGGATTTATTGCCAAGTAGGTTTAAACCTACGAGGAGTTTGCTCTGGTTATTGGTGCATACAATGAACATAAAAACATAAAAACATAAAAACATAAAAACATAAAAACATAAAAACATAAAAACATAAAAACATAAAAACATAAAAACATACAAACATACAAACATACAAACATACAAACACAATAAATACAACACACATAAGAAGAGCAATAAAAAGAAACAATATATATTTACTCACTATTCACTTCTTATTTACTCACTTTTTCTAATATTTATACAAAGTAACATTTATTTAGACAAAAAATATATCTAAATAAAAAATATATAATAGATAAAAGATGTAAAAAGTGAAGTAAAAAGTGAAATGAAAGACAGTGAACAGTGTCAGATTGCAATATGCAATGTAATGCAGTATAATAATAATGAGGCTTAATACAGCTTGAAATAATTTATACTAAAAAAACAATTTAACTAAGCTTAGCTCTCTCAAGCACTTTTCTCAGAGGTCTCACAACTCGCACTGCAGATTAACATCAACATCTTCATGAGGCTAAATCCTCAGGTACAGCACTACCCTCATTTCCGGTGAGTACAGCGCCCTCAAGGGGCTGAATGATAGACTAACAGTTATAGTAGATGAGAAATAGTTCCACCATTTCAACAAGAACATTTTTTCAGACAGGTGGTTAACAGCACACTATAATGTTGTCATATGCAGATGAAAGTGTTTATGAACGTGTTTGTGAGTAAAAATATCTCTGTGGAAACGAATAATGACCTAGTAAAGCACAGTACAGTAATGTCCATCAATACAATTATTCTTGTGAGTCTTCACCAGTGATGCTGCCTGTCCTGATTGGATCAGTTGACTAATTCTACTGTCGTTAATGATTCCTTAAAATAAACTATAAACAATGTGAAGATATACTACACAAACTAAACAGACTATGTCTGAAAGAGTAGAGAGTACAGATATTTGCTTACATATGTAGTGAGGTAAAAGTGAAACGTATCTTATCCTTAAATCTTCAATCTCTCTCAAACCACAAACGTTGACATTATAAAGCAACTTCTGTTTTACTTTATAAAACTCTGAGAGGTGCATATGAGTAGGAGATGAGGACCAAAGTAGTCTGCAGCTGAAATGACTTCAACAATCCCCATTAAGTGGTCACTGTAGAATTGTAAACTCTACATCAATAAAATCAATACAGGCTTTCACAGTCTTTGGGGATAAATAAAAAAATAACACATCCCCCAACCCCCCCGGCTCTCTGCGCCTCCCTGTGGGACAGAATTTTTAAAAAGGTCCCTGTCCATCCCACTCTGTCCACCATTAGTTCCCCTCCTCCAGTCTCCTCCAGTTAAGGAGCAGGGGGGCATTGACACTCCCTTTTGTCACTATAGAAACAACCCTGTCCATTTGCAGACCAGTGCTTCCTGTCCAGTGCTCCTGGTGGGAGGGAGGATAATCAGGAGGATCTGTCTCTACAGCAAGAAAAAACAGAACCAAAGCTTATTAAATCGTTTCATTCTTCCCTTAATACAGAAAGAACGACCTACCACAATGCTTGATGCATACTCATCAACATATTGAACTGTGTTTCCCCCTCCCTCTCCTTTGAGCTGCACAGATGCTGAGTCAGAGCAGCATGACAGAGTGAATGGGGTTTATTGATTGACTGATTGCTCGCCCTGACGCTCGGAGATGACTCACACCATTTCCTCGCACATCCTGTTCCTCTCCCCGGATCCTCTGGAGACACGTGGCCTCAGCTGGAGGAACACGTCCATAATGACCAAGTCAATTCTCTGTGAAGCTGCAAATGAGCGAGGATCCATCCCGGACAGATGAGTTAAATAACTCAGCATATGGCCGTGGGGGAGGAAAATGCTAATCTCCCGTCTTTCTAGAAAGATTAGTAGGATGATCAAGGGGGATAGACATGAGAGTATGGATCTAATGTGGTTTTTACTGATTAGTTGTTGACCTGGACTAAAGAGCAATCTGCAGCGTGGCATTTGTTTGCAACAGCAAAAACTAATGTAGTTGTCCACTAAGCATTTTGAACTCGAAATGAAAAGTAGCAATACCACAAACAGCAGAGTGCTCCCCCAAGACCAACAGATACTTCAACATAATGGTTCTCATGGTAGAAATATGTCAATGTCTTTAACAATGGAAACTCAAGAACTGTGCATTATTCCTTAAAAAGTAAACAAACATTTTGCAAATCTATGTGTTTATTATGTTAATTGAGGTTGTAATCCGATCATTAATCTCAAAAGTACCAGATTATAGCTTGTACTATATCCTCATTACCTCCAGATGATGTTTCTCGTCTGCATTAGTTTATTTGTAAATTAGCTGGATTACACAAAAGCTCCTAGATGGATTATCATGAAACCTACTGGAAGGTTTCAGTACGGATCAGAAAGGAAGCCATAGCATTTTGATGTGGATCTGGATCAGGGGCCGCTCCAGGAAATTTTACTTTCACTGTCTTTAACATCGTGATATTTCCATATTCATTGATTTCTCTGGACAATAAATCATGGATCTTCACAAATCAGGCATGTTTAGGGGAGTGATAGATATTGTGAGTTTGTGCAATTTGGTGTCTAGTGAATGTAAACGTGGCTTCATAGAGGGACGGTTGGGCCTTGGATGCTGTATGTGCTCTACTGAGGGCAATTGTAGCTGAAGTAGGGATTGCCTTATTATTAGTCAGCTTTGGTTGGACGAATTATACGCCTGTAAATCTTCATCTGTATTCTAACTGGTATCTACCGCTGTGAAGCATGACATTAAAACACTAAAGTATGTGTTTTTGTAAATACTCCAGTAAATATACTTTATTACTTCTCACCACTGTGCTTATGTGCAGCAGACGCAGAGGGAGGAAGGCAGCAGAGATCCAGGCTGACTCTGTGCACTAAGGTAGTAATGAAAGGCACAGGACCTTCCCCTGAGGGCGCAGCACTAACAGAGAACAAGCAGTCATTGACTGCACTCCAACGTCCTGGCATCTCTCCAGGGCAGGAAGTTCTGTTCGTGATCTCGAGTGACCTCTGCATGCCTTTCACGGCAGATGAGGGTCGAGACGCACCGCTGTGCCACACTGCTCTTCACAGGCTGCTCGGGGTTTGGCTCTGAAGCAGCTCGGGTTTATAGCTCAGAAGACAAAGAGAAAAACCAATGAAACTACTGTGACCGGGACTTTTATTCAGGTCTGACTATATGGTGCTCTTTGTAGCTGTTATATTGTCCTGCTTGCAAAATATATTCTTAGGGATAAAGGTGGGTTTAAAGCAGTATGAGCACAACATGAAAACTTGCAGAACTGGAATGGCACTCTGTAGAGAACATACCTCCGCCAAGGCCCAACAGTCTCCTGACAGCCAATCAGCTGCACCAGACTGTGTACACATAAACACCATCCCCCTAAACATGCCTGGTTCTTTTTGTCCATCAAGATCTATGAAATATATTATCTGAGAAATCAACAAAATAGAAATCTAGATCTGCACCAAATTATAATAGTTTCCTCCTTGCCTTTGGCCACGCCCCAACCCTTCTCAAAATGTCATAGAAACCCAGTGCCTGGTTTTTGAATAATCCTGCAAACATACAAACGACACCATTACCTCCTTGCATAGAGGAAAGCTACAAAACCAGCAGGAACTGGTTAAGAACTATTGAAGCACTACAGCAGCCCTCGTCTGTTCCTCAGATTAGGACAAGCTCTCCCAAATAAAGCAATCTGCTGGAGCGCTTTTGAAGTTAATATCTTGCATGAATCCTGTTTCACCTTTTGAACCCGACATTTGTTTTAAAGAAAAATCAGAGTTGAGATTGAACAAACTGCATCACGCACATTAAATCACAAACGGTGTAAAAAAAAGAGCCAAATAACTATCGCATGATGTCATGAAACGACTGGGCAGTTTGTCTTTAGCAGAATTGGCAGCAGCGTTCCTGATTACTTTGGCCGGGCAGATTTCCAGTCAAAGCGCCTGTGTCTGCTCTCAGCCGCCGCAGTCTTCAGACTCCATCTCAGGGCACATAAATAATGTCCAGCACAATGTGTGGAGCCATTCAGGCGCAAGGAAAACTAGATTTTTCCTGTATCAAATTATTTTAGCCTTTTATAATAAACACAACGACATGAAAAAGAAGAAAAATCAGTCACAGTAAATTCATATCAATCTTTATTGTATTTAGAAATCCACGCATCAAATCTTTTTTATCATTTTTTTGCCTTTACCATTTACAACAGGGAAGAATGAGAGACAGGCTAAAAGTCATGCCTTTCCCAGCAGGCGCGATGCACTACAGGATGGGCTGAAATGGAAGGAGAGGGGGAATACATAAAGTGCTTTTGTCAACATTTTTCTTCTTTTATTGAAAAAAGGATCAAAACAAAAGGTTTGAGGGTGGAAGGTGAGGACAGTGTGGGGTGGGGGAGGGGGGGGTCTGGGGATGTGACAGCATGAGTGCAAGTGAAGAGGGAAAGAAGGTGTCGATGACGAGGAAGAAAGTGGGAGGGGGTTTTCATCTTTAAAAAAAGTGTTTGAATGAAACAAAACAAAACAAACAAATGAGTGGTCTCAACCCAGGATGAGGCTGGACTTGCCCCCGGGTGGGTTTCTTCGGCCACCGGCGATGGCGTTGCCCCCTCCCGACGGGGCAGAGGGCTGTGGCGCGACCTGCTGCTGCTCCGGCTGCTGCTCGTCTGGCTCCACGTCGTTAGGACAATCTACAGAAGGAGCAAAAAGAGGATTTAATAAAGGCTAATATTCCACTTAGTGCAAAAACAGATGGTGTCTGGGTGACAGTGCATGTGATCAGGTTAGGAATTATTGAATGCATTGGGACCCAGCCACAGTAAAACGACACGGTATCTGGTGTAATTGCTGCCGTACTAAGGCTGATCTAAACTGGTAAACTGAATAACAGATGGATATGAGGTAATGCCTTCATTTAATGTCTTTTTAGATTCTCTGACGACACAAACAGTGACTCAACTCATATAAGAGAGTTAATATTTAGTCACTGCATTTTGATTTGTAGGCCAGAGCACATAAGAGAGGATAGCCCATTGTGTATTAATATCACAAGGCTAAAGCACTAAGCTCTTGTTGCACATTAGCAGCTGAATTGCTGTTGAATTTGCACATTGAAGGAGACTTTTGACTTAAATGTCCCAAAGAAGGAAAATGCTTTATCTTTTCCACCGATTTAAAATCTTTTTTTTGCGGTGGGAAGGACACTCAACTCCCAAATATTCTCTGCTTGACACCAGAGCGAGTTCAGGCACTTTTGTGACAACGGCATTACTCACATGTTTATGTTACTGGTGCCACAGATGTTAGGACTACACAACCTGGTGAAGCTCGGATTTAAATTCTGGATCTGGGTAGGACAACTCGATACTGTTTACTCAAAACTACCCACTCCCTGCTGCAAGTTCAGTCATGAACTCTGGAAAATATCCCAAACACTGGGTCCGGACATATTCTGGAGTACACCTCCCACATGTGAAGAATCTAGCAGGAGATTATCTGGATCAGACGCATTTAAACTAACAGGAAACTTTCTGGAACATTCAGACAAGGAGTAGAGCATAAAGGAGGCAGAACCTGACATAAATATTTTGCTGCATTTGTGTTTAGACACCAGCATCAGCCCTTATCAACAAAACCTATCGAATCTCATCGTCTTTTTAAGTTGATGTTTTTCACTGCCTCTTCTACGTGTATGGCTCCAGTTTTTCATCTCAACACATTGGTAGTTTTCCATTTTCACGTCAGAGTTCATGTTAGTGTCATCAACACGCTCACTCCCTGACTGTCAAGTTTACAGACTGGATTTTTAAGAGGGCGCAAAAGTTCCCCTATATGTCCAGAGCAACGGACACAGATATTTGCCTTCTCAAATACAGGAACATGTCCAGACTTTAGGGCATGTCTGAAAGCAGCTCTAGAGATATGTGCAGAAACAAACCACAGATCACACTGTGTTAACAAGTGCTCAAGAAGTTTTTGATAACATACAATCATTAAAAACACACAATACCTAATCATATTTGAAAGCAGAGCAAACAATAAATCTCATAGAGATGTTTGGTCGAACCCTCCATTATCTGCGGAGCCAGCCACTCTCTTACCAACATGCACCTGGAGGTTAATAAAAAAGCTTTTCATGCTAAGTGAGGCCTGCCATCAAAGAACAGCTGCCTGACTACAGACCATCACGCCATCATGACAGGGGGAAAACCACATAAAGGATATCATGTGATGTTGACTTTGAAAGCAAGAACATGTGTACTGTATCTTAAAAAAAAAAAAAGAGTCAAGGAATGCCAACAACATATGGGGCAGAACCAGTCACCACAATCTGATCATTCAGAGGCAAGGGAGAGTGGAAGTACCTGATCTGTTATACTGTCCCATGCAGCTATTCACTGGATAATCTAAGTCATGCACTGCTGGTTAGACATCGTCAGGGTGTGACAGGCTTTTTATAGACTGTCCAAGACTTCAGGCTACTTACCATCATTTACTTGTTCTTGGCCATTCTCACCCTACGAGGAAAACATGAGACAAGAATGTCAGATTAAACAAAATTACGTTTTCAACTGCACATACAAGAAAAATAGCCTTCCTGAATTTCCTCTACATAAATCCAACGACACCGTGGCAGGCAGATTCTGGACACTGTTAATAAAACTGCCACAGCTGCGAGATATAACAGCTCCTCTGCTAAATTGTCATGGTCTACGAGGAAGTGCTCTTACTCATGCCGCTAAGCCAAGAGACGAGGATCATTCTTAGAAATCTCCATCCAGAAGTCCCTTAATAAAATAAAGACTTCTTTATCTTGCCAGTGAATTATTTCTCAACTTTCTGATTCTTGAGATGTGATATATTTTTAAAAGATAAGGCGAGTCTTTGTTTGACTAGCATCCTGTTTCATTCTACATTCAAATTTCTCAGTATTACCATTTAGCCTGTGTCTTCAAGCGAGGACTGGCTCATTCCCAGAATAAAAATTAAACCTCAACTGGGATTGCAAATGTCAGTGGAGAATATCTATCAAAATAACATCCTGGGTCTGTTTCAACTGGATGGATGAAGCCCCTACATCCACCACTGAATTTTCCACTGAACTGTTCAGAATTATACTTAATCTATGACCATGTGCTTCTCAGCTCTAAACTAGGCCACGGCTCTGTTATGGAAAAGTGTCAGTCTGAATGAGAGGTACCTCTCGGTTCTGGTTCCACACCAAGGCTGCACCAGAGTTGTGGATGGTGGTCAGTTCCGGTTGAGGGTTCTTGGGGAACAGGAGAGGCTGCTGGCACCGCCTCAATGGGGCAGAGGGCTCCCCGCACAGGGTCCCTGCTGCTGCCCCAGCTGGGAAAGGAAGAGACAGAGGAATTGAGCAAGCACTTTATTACAAGACTGACAAGAAATGGCACTAAAACATCAGCTGTCACTTAATTTTTTTTGTTCAACAGATTATAATAAAGCCAGACAGGAAACCCAAGGGACAAACGATAAAACATGCGTCAGGTTACAGAGCAGCAGAGTCAAGCCATTAGGACACTAATCCAATTATTCATAAAACCACCCCAGTCTCAGATTTTTCTAACCCATGCTCACCACAAGATTCATCTTCTTAGATTGGACTAAACATCAGCTTTAATGGGGAATTAACAGAGATAACATGAGACAAAATCACAGAGAATCAACAGGAAACATCACCAAATCCACTCGGGGCGTCTGCAACAGACCCAGAAACACAGTGGAATACTTCCAGGCAGACAACCTGAATGCCAAATCTCTCATAACCCTGCAACGCATGCAGTCTCCTTTAGCAGAAAGAGCATTAAAACCCTGCGTTTGGCCCATTGTGGGGAGGCAGGCTTTGATAACCAAAGCCACATAAGGTAACAACCCAGCTCTAGCCCCAGAGGGCCAGGGAGGGGACAGACCGTCTTTGTCATGAAGGAGAACAACGACTGCTGAAGAAGCAGAGGAGTGTCCATTGTTGTTAATGGAGTGAAGTGGATCAGAGAGCAAACAAGAGCTCCTTCACTGCAGGCTGCACATTTCTGAATCTCATCAATGGTGAGTGAACAACACACAGCAAATGGAAGGAGATAAAACTAGATTGATGGGCCGGACAGTGATGCATTATGTTATCATCACTATAACACAGCCGTCTACTTAATCTTATAGATCTCCTGGGTGCATCATATAAATGTACGAAAACACTGGTGCACAAGCTTTGAGACAGGAAAAGCCGCCATGCTGCTGCTGGTTGTTCTGGCTTCCTCTCGTATGGCTCTGCTCATTATGGGGCCAGAGTCTGACGGCAGTTCAACAAATCCAACAGCTCTGGTATCCTAAAATCCAGACCAGCAACCTGCCAGAGACTCTGGCAGAATAACAATATGCTTATGTGTATTCATAAGCAGAATATCAGCACATTCCTACAGTCAAACTGCTTTTAAACATTTACCTAAACCATTAGTTTATATACATGTATATACACAATACTAACAAACGTTTTAAATGTTAAGTGTATTCAAACAAAAGCATTAAGAGATGACACCTGAAAAACTAAATGTTGTACTGGTCTCTCTTGGATGATTCACAGACATTGCTTTTAAAAGCTTTTACTGGAAGTATTTACAAAGCAGAAACAGGGTGTAACTGGTCATTGTTTTGACATTGTCTGAGCGGTCAGGAGAAGAATTTTGTCATTCTGAAAAGCTGAAAGGGAAGACTAAAGTTGTGCTTACAGGTTGACCTAAATAATTCCCCCCCCAGACCTACAGTGCACGTGAATACCAGGGCTGTCTGGTGCCATACCATTTAAAAAACATGTAGTTTGACACTGTCCTTTCTGCACTTCTTGTGACTTTGAAACCAGGAAAAAACAAAATGCAAAGGAGTGTTTTCCAGACTGTTGACAAACCTGTGCAATACTAATAGCTATTGCAAAGGGTAAAGCATGAGAAGGTGCTATAAATAAGGATTCACTGGTCATTTGCAAATGATCTAGACAGGACAGGATGCCAAACCAGACAAACCTGTCCATCTGCATGAGGAGTTCATACGCAGGCCAGAGGGATCGCAGAATACATTTAAAACCTGCTAATGCAATATAGTATTGCTCATTCAGGCAAACATCCTCATCCAGCTGCATTTGTTAAAGTGGGACAACTGAAATCGACCTAGACCCAACTGAGACAATACAAGCAGGAAAAGACTTTACTGTGAGCAGCTGCTGGCTGCAGCGGTCAGAGGCTTAAGTGATGATTTTAGGGTCAATTCCTCATTGTCCACACACACACACAGAAAGTGTAATTCACCATGTGATCAGTTTTCAACTCAAGTGGCAACTGTGAAAACACCAGCTCCAACACGGCTTCACCGGCAGCTTCACAATCCTGAGCTGGAAATGAATCCTACTTCGGCTACGGCTTGAATTTTCCCTCTTTATCGAATCTGTGAGCGCACACCGACTGATTAGCTGTGTAAAAATTTCAATCCCTAATTACAACAAATAAAAATAATACGAACTAAAAGGTGAGTATGTTACGCTAAAGATTTATCTGGATCATTAAAAAGATAGCGGCTGGGATAATTATGTCAGCCTATATTCATTTCTCATTTAAGCCTCTTGTGGCTGTATGCTCGCTGTGACCTTGACAACTCAAAGCCATTTGCAGGTCTCATATCCCCGCTGCGGCATTCTTATACCTCTCCTCATGTCTACAAAATAAAACTTCCCATGTGTCTATAGATAGCCACACATTTAACCAATAGACACATTTTATCTGACCCATTTCTTTCCATCGAGGCTCGATCCTCCTCCTATGTAACAAAGCCTAGCTTCAAATTACCCATATGCCGCTGCTCCAAGGCTTTTTGGCCTTAACACTAGTGGGATGTTCTTTCTGACAGCCTAAATGGAAAAATACTAAATAACACTTCAGCTTGTGTGTTTTCCTAGCTCTAGTTAAAGGAATTAATTCCATGGGACTTTTTGCTTACTTAAGACTTCTGGTGGTTCTGCCTACTTTTGCAAGAATGAACTTGCAAGTACTTAGACACCCTCCTCGTTGTAGGACTTAAACCATGACAAATGTTGCCATGTAAGTCCAAACTCTGTTGTTTTCATTCACTTGTCTCTAATGTTATCACATTGAAAATTAACTAAGCTAACTAAAGATATATTAGACTTACTTGGTGGGTTGTTCCTCCGATGAGCATGGGGATCCTCAGGTTCTCCAAAGATGCTAGAGGCCATCTTGTTCTTGCGCTGGGGGGTCGTGTTTTCATCTGTGCCGAAGACGAAGCTTGTTTCTCCACCTGGCGGTCGTAGTACCCTGTGGAGCAAGAAATTATAAAAATATAATGTCCATTGGCAACCAGGCTCCCATCCCCCCCACTCTTTAGACCAATTTAAAATTCAAGGCCTTCATGTCACATGCCATCGATCAGCTTCACAGTGCACACATAAACTAAAAATCTATAAAGCAAAACAAAAGATGGGCTCGCCCTAAGCTACTTACAGCAGTCTACCCTGCTCCACCCGAACCCGTTCAATCAAAGTCCACATACATGAAAAACACACAGGCCACCAGCAAGGTCTACACTCTCCGAGCGCCGGCTGTCAGCCTATCAGACAGCCAGTCACAATCTCTGCCCTGCAGCTGACTCCAGTCGCATATAATCAGAGTGTTAGCTGGCTAGTTGCTGCCTCTCCTCAGCACAAATTCCTCTGCAGTGACACACTAGGGGTTGGTGTCAGTTCTTGGTAGCGTTGTTATCAAATTATTTGTTGAGGAAATACAATTAAATGTCACTTTTGGGCCAGTGCTAGACAATAGAGGTGAAAAGTCTGAGGTCCACAGTCAATGTAGGTCACCCAATAAACAGAGGAGAACAATATTAGAGAGGCTGCACGAAGGCCAGTGCGTGGTTAACAATGACCACTACCCATCAACATTCCTTCCACCAGAAGCTCGACAAAAGAAAAAACCCGTTTTTCCCTGTGCTGTGCTGAAGGACAGTCGGGTGGACGAGGGAGACTGATTTGTTTTCTGAGCCCCTGCTGGACCCCTCCCTCTTTTTTTCCAGAACACTCTCCTCTCCTCAGAGTCCCTGAAGCCACCAGCTGACACATGAGCAGCTGTCCGAGGGCCAAGCGGGCATATCGAGTCCAAAAAAACAACTCGTCTTCGGAGGCACCACCACAAAGAAGGCGACTACAGGAGACAAGATCCACACCACGTGGACTGCTCCCAATTTTCTCGATCAATCCCTGTACACACACACACACACACACACTCACACACATCCACTAGTTAATGTGACACTTGTGATGCGACAGTAAAGCCTAAACCAGACTTCACCTCCCGGCCAGAGGGGATGAGCTCATGCTTTCCACCCGGATTGCGACAGGGGGAAAAGCTCTTAGCTGCCTGGCAGGAGACCCCACCCTAGAATGACACAGCAAGTAATATCAAATGGCCTGGATGTTTAGAGGCAGAGAAGGCAGCTTCAGGCAGGTGGAGCCAGGGCAGATAAAGCTGAGCTCCAGAGCCAAAGATGGCATGTCTGATAAGGGTGGGGAGGCTTTTGATGGCCTACAAAGATTTTGCTTCAGGCTGCTGCGGCTGCTGCATGGATCCCTTTGGTCAGCCAGCAGCAGAAATGACCAGCAGCTCGCATTGGTGGGGGGGGGGGGGGGGGGGGGGGGGGGGTGGGGGGGGGGGGGGGGGCAAAAAGCAAAAGAGCTAAGGGAAGATTTATGAGCTTAGCTTGCTCAAAGCCCCCGCCCAAGCCCCCATCATCATCATCATCATCATCCGCAAACAGCAAGCGACTTCACAACGCTTGATCACTGACCGACATTTGACATGCTCACTCAGCAAAGGGCTCTGAGGACCCGGCCTCACCTTAAAGTCGGATTCAGATACACTAACGCTGACATCATTTGAAGCCATTTTCTCTCTTTTCGCATTGTTTTCGATGCACGGGGGGGAGGAATACATCCAGACGAGACGCATCACTTACTGGAAAGCTATGACTGCATGCCTGGAGGATGACTGGGCATCTCAGTGTGCCCCCCAACTAATATAAAGCTTTAACAGACACTGTGCATTCATCAGATTCATCTATTAAAAATGGACTCAATGCAAGATCCTTCAGATTTTCTCCAGCCTTGAATGGAAATCAGACATAATGAGATATGCAGACCCTCAGTCTGGTCTCGGATTCTTCCTGTAATCAATCACATATTCGGACTCTGGCTCATGAGCAGTTTCTTTGTTTAGAGAATAAACAAGTATATATATATATTTAAAAAAAATCTTTTCAACGACACCCTGAATCGCAGTTACAGTCACAACAGGAAGTGAGCTGTGACTGGAAGTATAATAAAAAAGAAAAAAGTTGTAATGCAGTGGGCCCCAAGTCAGAGTCGAGCTAGCATTAGTCAGCTTAATAACCAATAAACAGCCACAGATCACAAATCTCCGGCCGCGTGTGGGATTCGGATCATTTCATTTTCTTGATTAAAACTCGCGTGTCCGCTCGTGCTGCGGAGCTCGCGCAGGTTAACGAAACTAACTTGGGCGAAGCTAACGGCTGTGGCGCATCGGTCTCCCAATCAGATTAACTTAATTAGCAAGACTATGTGACAGTTTAGCTAAATCCACAAAGATCCCCTCTGCAGCCACCGGCGGGCTAGTGTTAGTTAGCTGTCTCTGAATCCGAACCAGGGAGGGGGGAAGGAGGCGTTCTGCTAGCGGCTAGGCGGCTCCTCCGCATCCCACTTCTTTTGTTCCTCCGTCAAACCGCTCCATTTCTTTCGGCTTGTTTTTTTTTTGGTCTTTACCTTGAACTGCTCTTGGCACCAGCCTCCATTCCTTTGTAGGTGGTTGTCGTCGTCATCTTCAGGGAGAGCCTCGGTGTCTCGGGCGGATGACAAACGGTCAGTGGCGGGGTAAGTAACGGTGGTGATAAAGGGGAAATGTCTTCCTCGGTTCCCGCAGAGATGCGACGAGATGTCGGCTCCGCCCGTCAGTGAAAAGCATAACGACTCCCAGATCCGCTGGTTCTGCGGTGCCAGCCCACCAGGCCCAGCCCACCGGCGGCCGTCCCGCGCTGATTGGACGGGACGCCGCAGAACTCCGCTCTCATTGGACAGAACCCCCCTGGGATCGGCCTCGCTTGTTGGTGGCTGAGTCCAGATCCCCCGGGGGCCTCGTGTCAAATCAGCCCTCACATCTGATTATTGATTATGACAATGTTCGGATCGGTTCAGAGGGCAGAAGACGAACACGGGTAAAGAACTGGTGAAGATTTAGGTGAAGGGATCTAGTGGGAAGGTATATGATAAAATATACCTAATGATGTTTTCATTTAAATTGTAGGAAGTATTTTTTTCTTTACCCCAGAATTGGCCCCTTTATATTTAAATACTTTATATTTACAGTCGTCCAAACTGGACCAAACTTAACACATTGAGTTTTTATGACAAATGCAGCTGCAACATGCAAATACACACTGGACCTTTAATCTTCAGTCGAATATATTATATGGACGATATATAAACGTATACGTAAATTGATGGAAGCAGGTGGCAACAACATTTGAAGTATTATGACTATTGAGTCATATCATGGGTTAAAACATAACCTGGTACGTCCAGACATTACATTCTTTGCTGGGACAAACATGTTTTTACTGATGGTATGATCCAATAGCTGAGGGGAATTAAAGGGCTTTTTAACGTACCACCTTCTCGATTGCCTCAGATTCACTAATCCTTTTGAATCACCAAACTGAAGAGCAACAGAGGAACATGTCTCATCACACTCCTTGTTTTTTTTGTCTGATGAATAAAAGTACATTCTGTAATAATTTGGGTCAAGTTCAATGACGTGCCTACAAATTCTTAAAAATCATGTCTACACTTCGTAAAGGCCAAACATCTAAAATGAATATAACCAAAGCACATTTTTGTGCTTTTGCCGTTCTTCAGATGTCTTAATTTGGTTGCATTTCTGCCCAGAAGAGAGTCAGACAATTACACTGCAGAGCCAGAGAGAAGAAAACAGTGAAAGTTTGGAAAAAGACAAAAGCTTTATTTTAACAGGCATCTGAACAGACAAGACAGATGTTTATGAACTGAAACATCTCTTCAGACTTCCCAGGACTTTGAAGCTTGGCCAAGTCAAATGATTAATCAAAACTTTTCTCTACACATCAGCTACTATATAAAAATGTATAAAATCAAATGTGTTTTTTCTGAAGAGGACAGAAACCAAATGACAATCCAGCCCCATTCCCAAACTGGACATTAATGTTCACTAAGTGATAGCCGGTGCCCAAATAGAACACTGTAAGAACAGATTTGCTGGACCCTGACCTAGCATAGCCCATCCACATTTGAACAGTAAAGTTAGTTTAATTAATCCTCACTCCATCACCAGTCCCCTCCGTCTGCAAACCTGGAATCAAGCGGTTCAAACTGGGAGAGGATGTCATTGATATTTACCACGATACAGCATGAACAAAGAAAACCTGAACTCAGCGCGATCTGGATGTGGTTTATGTACAATACAGAAATTGGAACGGAAGTAAGAATTATAATTCTATACAGCAGTTATGTGTGGCAGAGAAATGACAAGTTCATCTGAGAGGAATTCTGACACGACAACGGGACATGTTGCGAAGAAGTAGCCGCTGCGCATCACAGGCAGAGAGAGTTGGTTGTGTCGAGGAGGGAAATGGTGAAGAATGTGGTCCATTAAACCAGGCCCCCCGTCTGTTGTTGAAACACGTCAATTGTATCTTCGTCTTCCATTTCCAACTGTTGAGATAAAAAAACTGTTATTCAAAAATGTGAAACGCTAAAGTTCAAAGTATTAAGTGACAGGAAATCTATAGTAGAGCGACAGAAGGGGGAAGAGCATGCGTCTACAATATATTGGGTTGTTTATTGAATTGTTTTGTCCTCTAATGCACAGACAAATGTTTCAGATTGTGTTTTTTCCCCCCTCAATATTGAACAGTGTAAGTCTATAAAAACTCTAGTTTGTCTTTTGAATAGGAAACAACAGCAATGCAGCCACGATCAAAACACATCTTTGACAATCGCAGCCTGCATGGAAAGGTGTGCACAGCATTTCAGTAATGTGCAAGTTGTGTCATCTCCAACTTTGAATTGCAGCGAGCGCATTGGCCTCAACCTACAGTGTCATATTCCACACAGGTTTGTGAAAGCACCCAGTAAAATTGAGTTTGGTGTTCAGTGAGGCATCTACATGCTCCCTGTGGTAACATGTTCTAAACCTCGGCCAATATTTTTTATCACACAAACTAGGGATGTCACCAGTACTGATACTTTGAGTATATATGTGTTTGTGTATGTGTTAGTACATTGCGTGTGCAGCCTCGGCTGTTATCTTGCAGTCATTGAGCTGTTCTGTTTTATAATGTTAATAGTCTTTTCTTTTTATTTATTACTTGAAGGCTACATACCCACTTTTGTTTTTTGTGTTTTAAAATGTTTATATAAGGTAATTGGGATTTATTGTTTGGTTTCTTCCCTTGGCATCGAGAATAGTGGACATTTCATGGCCTCAGTATCGACTGCTAAACCACAAATGACTAACTAACATGAGCATCCCCATGAAAGGGGACAGAAAATACCGATGGAATATGCAGGCCTTATTGATTAAGTATGACACAAACACATCAGCATGAGTCAAGACACCCATGAAACTGCACGAAATATGTTTGAAGTTAACATTGTGTCCTGTGCTGTTTCAATAGTTCTCACCTGTGATGGTGTGTCCGTCTCATTTATTGGTTGTCCATCAAATCTGAACCTGATTTGCCTCATCGACACTCCCTGGGGGAGACAAAGACATGCAAACCTTTTAGTGAAGTAGAGGAAGAAAACGTTTCCTTCACCCCTTCCAATGACTTATATCACAGGAAGAACTAACCAGGTGGCTTTTACAAGCAATGGGATCATTTAAAAGCCCAACGAAATTTCACACAGTGATATCATATGAAGAATGTCAAGGGAAGGCTAGCAGATTCTGTAAAGATTATCATACTGTGTCAGTGCCCACTATCAAAGGCTATTTGGTAGGGACATTCTACAATTAAAGTAGTATGCTAAAGGTTGACCAAAGTGATTGGTGAATTCATGATACAAACAGAGATTCACTGTGAGGACCACACATGTAGTTGTTATTTTTTGGCTGGACCAAACAATTGAAGAGTTAAGGAACACTAATGTTAAAACTACAATTAATACAAATACTTTATCAAAGTTAGGTAACAGATATGTGTATACAGATGCCAGAAGAGTAAATACAAGTTATGTTTTGGACAATAAAAAAAAGAAAAGAAACTTAATTTATATCTTTACAGATTAAATCACTTTAAATCGCATTAAAAATCGAGTAAAATTAGCATTAGTATGAATTTGTTCCACTCAATTGTCTGTTGCACACAGCACCAGCAGATCTTTTCAGTAAAGAGGAGTTCTGAAGAATATCTTGAAGCACATCTTGCCTTGTTTAAGGTGTGTCCTCTGATATTTGAGGTTCAAAGAAACACAAGTTATTCTGTCTCCTGCGGTGAAACACAAATGATGAAAAACATCTGGTTTTCACTGTAGTTTAAAAAATGAGCTGCTTGACAAACATGACTCTTTTGACCTCCATGCAGTCAATGGAGTAGACAATATGGGGATTAGATGTTCCATCTTCCAGAGAGGTGGACTTTCAAAGGTTGTCAGAGGTTGTGTTTGATTACACATTTTTCTCTAATGCACAGACATTAGAGAATGTCTGTGCATTTGGTGAGTCATGTTTGACATCACCAACACGTCAGGATGACTTTCGATGTTTGCCAGCATTGCATCTTGCATGACACAAAGGTTATTTACTCGCCAACGCCCAGATGCTCATACAGGTTGCGCAGGAAAAAGTGCAGCATCAGTGTGTACACTGCCAAAATAAAGAAGAAAGTAGCACGCCCATGCCTTTATTAAACTCATTAGACTATTCTTTTGGCTGAGGTTCATTTAGCATAATTGAGAAAAGTTTAAAACTATAGCTCCAAACACCAATCACTGAGTGAATGTTTGATGAGTGTGAAAGGCTGAAAGTGATCCCTTATCATCATGTCTTTGAACAACATAAAACACGCATCCTTCGAAGGTCCTGCTATGAACCATCAAGTAATGCAAATAATTATTTCCATTTGATGTAAATGTAGCATAATTTGGCAACAAATCTTGCTTTTCAGGTTGAAGGAGCCTACCTGAGTAAATTTTGTTTTGTTTGATAAATATTTAGTCCTATGAGGTCTCTGCTGTACTAAAAGTTATTCAATCTAACAGACCTTTTTTTCCAGGAGACATTTAAACATATTAGTAATAGTAGGAAAAACCACCGAGTGCAACTGATAACTTTAATAATATCCGAGATGATGTATTATGTGACGTAGATGTTATAGAGGAGGCGCTTGTAGCCGACTTGAAGCAAGGTGACAAAATTCCTTTTGAACAAAATGAACAAGCCATAAATGGACATAAGGGACTTCTTACAAACAACTGGACCTTCCTTAATATTAACACTCAAGGATAAACTATTTTCTTGGTGCCAGCTGTTAGAGCAGTTCTATAAACTGTCTGACGGACGTCCTAAATCCGTCCTGAAACAGCTGTAGCACAATTTAAGCTTCTCCAGCTTGTGGAATAACTCTCTGCTCCACCTCGTAAGAGAAATCCTAAACCAGTGGTCCCCATACCGGAAACAACTAAACCATCATCCTGAGAAAAAACCATCATAATCATCATCATGAAGGTTCTAGTTGCTTCTCACTGATAGTGAGCGATGCCCACCTGCCTCTCGCAGTAGGCCTTCATGAGTTTGATGAGCGGCGTGTGTCGTTTGATCTTGAACTGCACTACGGATCCATCCTGACCCGCTACCTTCAGGTTAATGTGTTCATTGTTTTCCGTCTTGACGGCTTCCTGAGGGACAGAGGCAGAGAGAACAGCACGGTTAATGTGGACATGAAAAGAAGCAGAGCTGGAATATTGATGCATTGGTTAGTTGATCCACCAAACAAAAACAAAACAATTAGCCCTGATCTCGCAGAATACCACCTAGGTTACACCTTTACAAAAACAAAGAGCTACACTGATTTATCTTTCATAATCAACTAAATACTTGTGATCAATTTGTGCTCTCGTAACTCATGATAGGCAGCTATTATTATTGTTTGCATCTTACAGACTAAACAATTCATTGATTAATGATTAAAGAAAGAAGAGCAATCAGTTTGTTGTATAAAGAGCTACAGGTGCTTGCATATGTTTGGTTGAGCATCTCCTCCAACACATCATCAAGGTAAGTAGGGTAGTATGACATATACACAGTTGTCAGTTTATTAGGTACACCTCCCTAAAACCAATGCAGTATAACACAACATTCGTGAGGGTTATAAAGGTTTTTGCGGAAGCTTGATTGGTGCAGTTCAGGAAGCTGCTGTCTGTTTGTTACTATGCCAACCCCATACATTGTAAACAAAGATGGACAAAAATTCTCCTCTTCCTCAATCTATCATCATGAAGCAAACAGTTTGCAGGTACAAACGCTGCCATCTTGAGTCTGCACAGGAGCAAATGAGTGACACAGCTGTGATAACGAGGCTCCACACATTTTCGACCAATCACAAGTCAGGACATACATTAATGGTACGATCTGCCTAAAATTATAGAAACCCTCTTGACATGTACTACTTTATAGGTTGGTGCATGTCTCATCTGTCTTCATGGAGGAAGAGGAAATTTTGACCTATATTGTAGCCAGCCACCAGGTGGCGATTGAGAGACTTTGGCTTCACTTTAGGGGAGCTGTCAAGTCGTCCATCTTCACATACCAACACTGATTTGAATGGGTAGGCAGAATAATAGGAACACCAGTGAATACGAGAAAAGTACAACAGGTGACTGATCTTCGTACGTAGACCAACACAAATATCCCTGTATGGCCCCTGGTTGACTTATAAGCAATGTTGCAGAGAAATCAGTTTTTATGCAACATGATGCAAATGTGAACTGTTAAATTAGATTTCTGCATTTGACAAAAAACTGACATCCGTAAGTGTTTATAGATGGATTCATTGAACTTAACTATAAAACCCTTCCTGGAGCATAAGTCCTTTTGTTTACACTTGGTTTCAAGGGAATTCATGATCAAAACAAGCCACAGCTTGACGTCAGCAAACAGAGGAAACAGATGAAAAGAAGATACCACAAACTTCCTTCCACTCACCACAATTACCACACACACACGTTTGTACTTATATCTTAGTGAGGACTCTCATACACACGATACATCCCCTAGCCCTTCACCTTAAATCATCCAAACTAAATGCCTTATCCTAACCCTCCAAATGTCCTAAATCTGTATGGTGTTGAATGCTCCTCACAAAGAGACAAGTACAGAAACACACACCCACACACAGGTTGTTGGACCGGGGCACGCGCTGAGGCTGTGCGATCAACCAAAACGCGATGTGCGCGCCTGCGGATGCGCGTGCACAAACCTTCCGGTCTACCAAAGCGGGATGGCTGCTAGTTGAATCCCGGCTCCTAACTTTAAGCAGGTGAAATAGAAGAGGCGGAAATGTGGGTTTTTACACTAGTCCCGGTGCCACCGACCTGCTGGAGCAAAGCAGCTCTCCTCAAACAAAGCGGAAACACTCACCTTTGGTTTCTCATCAGCCATGGTCACTCTTTTGGCGCTTCTCTATGCTGACACACAAAGAATACGGGTGCGCGCACGTACTCGTCCCCGTTTAAAATTTCCAATCGAGCGTGCGCGGCCCCGTGCCGTTGCGCGCCCACAGCGCCGGGCCCCGAGTGGCTGCTGGTTGTCATGTGGCTCAAAGCGCGGCCTGTGCGTGGGCGGGAGAGCCTCGATGCGCGTTAAAGAAGCACTCAGCATCACATGCACGCGCACAACGAGGTTTCACGTTTTCTTAGGTTAATGGCGGCACTGATCCCATAATTCTCTCTGCACCGCAGCATAGAGCCTTCATTAAAGCTTCTTGGACATTATCAGCGCACCAAGCAACACACACACACACACAGGACAGGTCCCATTTTCACCTCATGTTTCTCTTCTTGTCCAAACCTCAAACCCCAGCAGCCATCTTGTTTTTCTGTCTGACGACGAACAAGAACTGAATCTCCATTAAAGGAACATGTTTACATGAGACTGTGTATTTGCACAGAAACAAGTTTTGAACGGATCGCACTCCATTTATTGACTTGTTTGAGTCAATAAATTAAAA
Source organism: Platichthys flesus (assembly GCF_949316205.1). Lineage (NCBI taxonomy): Eukaryota > Metazoa > Chordata > Actinopteri > Pleuronectiformes > Pleuronectidae > Platichthys > Platichthys flesus. The sequence continues at coordinate 6,778,832 of NC_084960.1, forward strand.
AATTAATCCCAATATTTTGATGATCATCTCAATCCCCCTCGTGTGTGAACCTGGTTCCACGGAGCGTTACGATGACTGATTATTCGCGTTTTTTTTTTACATATTCATCAATCCCGTCTTTCTCAGTTTTCTCTGTGTGTTTGTGTAACGGCGGGGTGGCATCATGAAGCATAAACAGCAGCTCACAGAACAGGCAGCAGGGAGGGCAGCCCTCTGATGTCATCACACATGCGCCGCGGGGGGCTTCGGGCTGAATGACTGAGGCGCGTAAGCAGCACCGCTCCTCCTGTCCATGGCGTGAACCGTCCACAGCGGGAAACTCTGGCGTGATTCATATTCTACTGCGCTGATAACGTTGTTCACAGATGGAGGAGGTTGACGTCGAGCCGGCGATCACCGTGAGTAGCCGCTGTAGCTCGGTTTGATCCCTTTTGTTTTACCGCCACTTGTCAGTTATGCTAACAAGCTAACTGCAGCCGAACTAACTGTCAATGAATCTAAGTTGAACAAACCCACTCAGTCCTGGAACGGGTGTCAACCCCACGAGGAATAACACCAGAGACACACGTGAGGCTGAAGAGTAGAATAGATCCGTCAGGGAACTGAACTCAAACAGAAGGCGATGGGCTGGAGGACATTTCAATCTGACAAAAACCTGAATGTGAAAGTCACAACTATGATTTCCAGAGTCAACCCATGCGTTATAGTATGTCTACATTCAATTATTATGTCAAAAATCAAACAAATCACTCTGGAATTTGAAACGAAGTGTTTGAAGAAATCAAATTCCAGGCAGCATTCAAGTGTCATCTTTCCCTCAGCTTTTTAAGATAAGATATGAAAAGGTAATTCAGATATATTAAAGCAGCAGGCAAGTCAGTGTGAGGTAGACGAGAGAATAACAAAATCTAATAACACACTTTTCACTGTAATGGTTTGTATAGAAATGGTATAAAGTAAAGTGCAGTGGCACAGGATGGCTGCTCCAGCAAGTAGAACAAAACTTTGTACACAAGAAACACAAATATGCAACAGTTATTTTCTGCTAGAGACACTGCAAATATAAGTAGTGTGACATAACCAGTGTTGTACAGTCTGACAGCCGTGGGAAGTGTCTGTCTCACACTGTGGGTGGAGCAGTCACTGAGAGGTGTTGTCCATGATGAAATTCAGCTTCTCCAACATATTCCTCTCAGTGGAATCCTGAGGACAGACAAGACCGAGCTGGCTGTCCTCACCAGTTTATTTAGTCTTTCCCAGTATAATATTAGAGTGTAATCACCCTGTCTCTCTGCAGAATATTCCCGCAGCCAGTCATGGGAAGCACTTGGGATTTGCGTGGGGCCCTGGTGACATCCTGGTGTATGAGACCCTTTACAAAGGTATGTGTCGATACAAACACAGGCTCTCTTTCTATGTTTTTGCAGTGTTTTTCCTTCAACATTCATGTCTTTCTCCCCTTGTGTTTGCAGGTAGTGCCGGGTCGGCTGCTTGTCCTTTCATCCACGAGGTCAGGAAAGACGAGGACATATATTCCCCTATTCTGCGCAAACTCTTCAACGAGTCACACCACCTCTTTGTTGGCCTGCAGACGATCAGAGAAGACCTGCCGAGCAAGAACAAAAAACCTCAGTAAGTCTTCTAGTCTTTTGCACTGTATTGGTTCCTAGCGACATAATTCAATTCAATTCAAACAACTTAAATTTATCCCAGAAGGGCAATTTAGTCTGGCAGTCTACCAATCACCAACAAAGTCTAGACAAAACAAACACAATCAGCAGCAGCATTCAAACATCAACATCCACGTGCCAGTGAAGACAGATCGTAGCCAGGTCACGGTAACTGGAAATGATAAGTGACTGCACAAACATGTCAATTTCTTACGTCACAGGTTTGTCAGCATCAGTAAAAACTACAGATCTGTGATCCGAGCATGTATGGAAGAACTTCAGCAAGTTGCAGGTGAGAATTCAGAAATATAACCACAACAGTTTATTCACACTGAAGACCAGGCTGCTCTCTCTCGAGGACAGCCCAATTTACCCCATTTGTCTTTTCTTTCTGCAGTTTCTACAAAAGATGCTCAAGTAGCAACACAATATGGAAATCAGGTATGTACTGCTGTTGTGTACATCAGTGCTGCTACATGCAACAATATTACAGTTGTTTTTATGAGCAGAATTCTTTTTGGGGATTGTTTTGTGTTTTAGTGACACTGTCGTGACCTCAGTTTTGTTGTGTCCCAGGTGTCCATTCTGTTGGCCATAGAGCTGATCTGGAATCTGTGTGAAGTGCTTTTCATCGACGCAGCTCCCGGTTAGAGTTTGACCTTCTGCTTGTTGTCAAAATCCCCTCCTTATGTTTTGTAATAAATGTTATTGTGATGATGAAAACATATCATTGAAAGAAGTGCATGGGTGTCTGTGTCTGTAGCGGGTTCCCTGTTGCTCCACCTCCTGGACTGGGTGAGGTTACACAAGGCTGACGTGGATGAGAAGGCCAGAGAAGTTCTGCAGAGTGAGAGCCCTGCTGAGCACCACGACTACTGGGATGTGGTAGGTGCAGCACATGCACACATGCATGTCTGTTTAAAACTTGCAATAACAAACATCTGGTGTAGAGCTCCATGTGAAATCTCAGTTGTCACATTTGTGTGTGTGTCTGTGTTGTGCAGGTGGTGAGTTATGTGCTGCAGGGCAGGTTGGACGAAGCCAGACACATGCTGGTGAAGCAGGCCACCCTACAGCCTGCTGCTAGAAAAATGTACAAGCTGATGGACTCGCTGCTCAGCAAGATGCCCTTCTACAATGTAAGTTACAGAAAGACTGTTTCCTCAGAATGACTGATTGCAGGGATATTGCAATTTAAACGACATGTCGGCTCATTAACCAAACTGCGGTGGCTCTCACCTCTGAACTCTCTCAGCCTGGTGGAACCCAGACGTTGACAGAGTTCGATGTGAAGTGGAGACACTGGCACGAGGAGGTGGACCGCTGCCTGCAGGACAGCTCTTTCGCCAGCAACAGACACCTGGAGATCATCTGTAAGGTCAGTGCCCTCTCTGTGTATCTGTAGTAATCTATTCATGCCACTGGAGCTCCCATTCTCAGGTATTTGCAATGTCCTGTTGCATTTCCTTCATTTAAAGTGAACGCAGAGTTTCTTAATCTTCAACTAATAATCCAACGCCTCTTTTTAGATCTTAGTTGGGGATGAAGACACTTTGCTTGAACACAAGGAGTTGCTGAGCACCTGGTACCACTTCCTGGTTACGAGGCTGCTGTTCTGCCAGCCCACAGTCAAGCCCACTGAGTTACATTACTATGCACAGGTACGCATCACTAACTGCTGCTGCACCAGTGAACATTCGAAGTCTCTGCCACCTCGTTCTTTTTATTCATCTTGTTTGTGTATTTTTCAGTCGTGCATGACCATGTTCCTGGACTCGAGGAGCGTCCCAGAGCCCCTGGATAACATTTTACTAGCAGCCTTTGAGTTTGACATCCATCAGGTCATCAAGGACTGCAGGTAGGACATAGGATTGAGTAGGAGCTGCAAAGTTTGGTGCATTCCACCATTAATTTGTAATATTTGTAATGTATTTTCTTAAATTTATAGTTTCTAAAATAACTAGGTGTTGATATTTGAGGACTGTACTTCCCTACAGTCTGTGGTGTGTTAACCTTTCATCCCACTTCCCCCTTTTCTCCCCCCCGGTGTCTCCAGCATTGCTCTCAACAACTGGTGGTTTGTGGCCCATTTGACAGATCTGCTGGATCACTGCAAACTCCTGCAGTCTCACAATCTACAGTAAGCACTCTGTTTGGCCCAGTTTGTACTTGAATGCACTTTATTGCAGGAACATTAACCATATCTCTCTGGTGTGTGTGTGTTCAGCTTTGGCTCCAACTTGAGAGAGTTTCTCCTGTTGGAATATGCATCCGGCCTCTTCACTCATCACAGGTATGTGGGGTTGTCTGATGACTGCTTTCATTTCAATGGTGTCGGTTGCATCATGCTGTTGTGATGACCCTATATGATGTTTTTGTGTGTGTGTGTTAAGTCTTTGGCAGTTGGCGGTGGATTACTTTGACCACTGTCCAGAGTTTGGTCGCGTGTACCTGGAGCTGCAGATCGAGCGTGTTCCTGTCGACACGGAGCGCAAAGCCCTTAAGGTGCTCAGGATCTGTGAGCAAAGGCAAATGTCCGAGCAAGGTAACATTATCACGTTCTCGATCATCCTGTGTTACACAAATGCAGATAAAGAGATCAAACCATCTGATTATCCAGTGCAGCGATGACTCCAACCTTCATTGTTTTGTCTTCCCTCAGTGCGGAGTATCTGTAAGATCATGGCTATGCGGGGTCTGAGGAACAACAGACTGGGCTCGGCTCTCTCCTGGAGCATCAGGGCCAAGGATGCTGCCTTTGCCACTCTCATTTCAGAGCGGTAAGATCCCTTTACGATACTTGCTCTTGATTCTCGTCACGCTGAATAGTTGTGCTGGAAACTTGAGGAGAATAATCTTAAAAGAACACCATCAGTGAAGAGGGTTGGTCAGTTAACTCTTAAGAGTTTGATGGTGAAATATTGATTAGTTCTCATGTTCTGCCAGATAAGTTACAAATACAGATAAGTTCCAGCTTATCTAAAATGGGTTGATGATTCAAAGTAAGCACCATGTTCATGAATCCAGTCTGAAGTGGTCAGAGCATCATGTCATTGTTCAGGTGGTTTATATGTTTGTCTGTGTGACAGGTTCCTACAGGATTACTGCGCCAAGGGGATGTTCTCTGATCTTGACCTAATAGACAACTTGGGTCCAGCAATGCTGCTCAGCGACAGGCTCACTTTCCTTGGTATGGACAAGGAGCACACACAAACGCACCCCCCCCCCCCCCCCCCCACACACACACACACACACACACTGCAGCATCGGTAGCACTCCTCCACTTGTATCTGTCTCTGCAGCTCTCTCACAAATTGAATTCGCATATCAATATATATATATATATTCAGTGAGGGCAGATTGTGACTTGCAGCGCTTCTCTTATCTGTCTCAGGCTGTCACATGAGACTCAGACTCATGTGTACACACACAGAGATATAAATAAAGCTTAAAGCAGCAGCATGTGACTGTTTTACTAGAGGAAACAAAGTGAAAAGAGCCTAATCATTAGAAAAAACGTCTAAAATCTACAGCACATTTAAATAAATGTTAGCGACTCATTAGCTTGTAAAAGATTTCCATATTCATTAAGAACTTAAGTGAATCATGTGTTTCATTCAAGTCTCTTAGTAGAGAATCAGTGATGTCTAAAGCACTTTGAGAAGAGCAAAGACAAATTACAGTTTAGTTAAAGTAGATTAGCTGTAAACAAGAGGGGGAACAATTCTTAATTCACACAGATCAAAGGTAACATGATTCCGTTATCAAACTAACTGGTGATCAGAAACCTTTAACATGAGTCCCTGTCTGAAAACATTGCCCTCTTTCTATTCTCAGGAAAGTACCGCGAGTTCCACAAGCTGTACGGAGAGAAGCGCTTCAGGGAGGCGGCCAAGCTGCTCCTCTCCCTCATGACGGCAAAGATCGCCCCCCGCAGCTTCTGGATGACACTGCTGACTGACGCCCTGCCACTGCTCGAGCAGAAAGAGGTCAGTGCATTTGGGTTATAATGGTTTCATTCTAATGCTGATGTAGGAGAATGATATTAATGGTTTTGCTGGAGATACACTTCAACTTAATGCATTTTGAAATATGCTATCTTATCACACATAAATGAGACTACAAATAAACATATGAAATAAAGGCTGAAATTAGGGATTAATGTCAGTATTAGTCAATTGTTTGGTTCATAAAACAGTAAAATGAAATCTATCCTGTTTACTGTCTTAGAGGAGTAGCAGCCAGTGTTCATATTTCAGAAGCTGGAAATAGAGATTATTCAATTATGCTGATTAATTGAAAAACAACTTAAACGATGAATTGAATAAATCAAAAATAGTTGTTGATTCATGTTCTGTAAAACTCTAATCTAATTGTCATCAGCAATTTCCTTCATGTTGTTCCAAAGGGGAACAAAGTGTTGACTATTGTTGTGTTGCAGATTTGATCGTCAAGCAACAAACTTGTTTTTCTGTTAGATGTTGGAACACATGGAGGGAGGTTGTTCTGTGGTCTGAAATCAAAGAGGTCTTTGTTGTTGTTTATTTTAGGTGATCTTCTCCGCGGACCAGACCTACGAGCTGATGTTCTGTTTGGAGGAACTTACCTCCTCACTGAACAGCGCCCCTCCCAGCGCCGACAGGCCCATGCAGGTGTGTATCACGAAAAGAGATTATTTCCGTTTCAAAACAATGTAACCGTCACTGCTCACGTATTTCCGTGCGTCCTTTATGTTGGCATGACTGTTAAGCAATACATCCACAAGAGGGCAGCACAGAGTTGAGACCAACCCTAACCCACAACCTGTTGACCATGGAGGAGGTTCTGTTAATGCACCTCTTGGGAAAGTGGCAATAGCAGCTGTTTGTTGTGCCTGAGTAAATTCACACTATTTAGACGTCTGTTGTTTCCTATCAGCTTGTCGTGAAGTCTACCTCCTGCTCTACATCCACCATACAAGGATTGACTGCAATATTAAAGACGTACTGTTTACTCCACCTCTCATTCGAGTGTGTGTGTTTTCAGGAGGAAGACATTGAGCTGACCAAGGTGGAGCTCTTGAGACTCGCTCTGGCCAGGAACCTGGCCATGGCTATCGTCAAAGAGGGAACTGTGGAAACATGAGCGGTGACATTAAAGAGGAAGGCTTTGTGTTTGCATTTTTTTTGTACTGTATATAAACTTCAAGTAATCCAACCGTGGTCTTTGATAATAAAACTTTAACTATAAACGATTTTTCCTTCATTCTTTTGTGATCATTTATACGACAAATCAAATGAACCTCAGCGAATCAGAAATCCATGGAAAGAGATATTTATTTTATTTCATGCACCGAACAAATGGCACATCATACGCTATGTACAGACCAAACACTCTCCTACACGTCACATGTTCACAAACTTACATACAGTAACTTAACATACATTACATACTATGTACACTAAACACCTCCCACATGATAAGCTGAGGGCTGTCGGAGAGGGAACCTTAGGGAGGACTGATGAAAATGTGCTCACAACACAGTTCTCCATCCCACTGTTACACACTGCTGAATGATCTGCCTGGTGACAGATCTCCCAAACTCACACTTTCTAGGTTCAGTGATGCACTGAAACACTAAAACAGAAAATAATAAATATGACAATCAAATACTCCCAATACTGAGACTGGTAAACATATTTAAATACAACCAAAATGACTGATTTATTTTTAAAATAAAAAACGAATCACGTTAAATCCAACCGGTGTTGATTTCAGTCGACTTATCTAGTGGAATGTCCATTATTACCTTTGCCAAGGAGGACATGTTTTCACTCATGTCCAATTGTTGGTCAAGTTATTTGCAGGATTGCAAAAATTAATGATTACCACGGAAGTTGGAGTCACTTTCATTAACATTGCAAGATTTCCGAGGTGGATGTTGATAGAAAAAAATCAGGCATATATGGATTTCTACGAGTGTGTGTAATCAGATGCAGCTTGATTGAATCTAAGGGACTGTTGGGCCATGGCGGAAGTTTGCACTCTACTTAGGGCCTTCTGAATTTAAAATAAAATTCTGTGTATAGTGCTGGTTGCCTCACTTTTATTTACTCGTCAGTATTTAACATTGTTGGTCCTCGATTTCGAGTAGAGGGCTACGTTAGCCTGTACAATGTTTATTTAACCATAAAAAAAGACGTTGCTAAAATAATTATATAGTAAATATCAGTCCACTATCTTCCTGCAGAAACAAATATGTGACAGTACTTTTCAGTCAAACCATGTATTTTCCAGTGTGTTACTCCCTCGTCAGAAATCTAGATACTAATCTCCAAATTTCTCGATATATTCAAGTATTTTTTTGTTGTAGGCTGGTTACGTGTTCAGAGGAATAAATAAAAGTGCAACCATTGTCTCTAAGGCTCTGTTAATGCAGAGGTTCACTTCTTTTAAAAACACTTGTGACGCTGCAGTGCAACATTTCAGTCTGAGGCAGAATTCTACTGCTTCTATTATTTAAAGTACATTCAGTAAAATCCATAAAAGTTCTCGTCTCTAAACCATCGACCTGTGTAACCACGACTAACTCACACACCAGCGATTATCTTTCTCAGCTTTCTGCAGAAAAGCACAAGCTCTGCATGAATAAAACGTTTAGTGTCTGTTGTTAGTCTCTCACTGCCAGGAACAACAACGACCAGAAAATGAAGAACGACTATAAGGAGTGTGAAGCTGAAAGTTATTGTTACTGTAACAACGCTGCTGAATTCCCCAAGCCTCCTCTCCTTTCTCTCTCTCTGGGATGCATGTGAAGACACACACACCCCTTCATGGAGGATGAACCAGTCGGTCCCTGCTGAACGTTATCAAGCCTGCACGCTGCTATAGATGACCCCATGCCTCTGGTGCGGGGAACTGGTCCACCTCTCCAACCTCGTTGCACGGATGGTCTCCCAGAGTAAAAGCCAGCTTGTAGCGCAGACGCACTTTCTCCTGTGAAGACACAACGTTTCAGGGCCTGACACTACGTCTGACTGCTCTGTGGCTCAGAAACTCTGTGGTTTGTGTATTAATGTCACCTACCTTTGCTGGATTAGCCAGCAACATGATCTGGGAAATGGAGGCTGGAGGGAGGATGGGGTTGAATGGAGCCAGTTCTGTTCCTGATGGAGGCTGCAGCTTCATCTTCATCGACTAGTGGAGGATGAAAGAAAGTTATTTCCATGTATGTCTTTATTAAAGGATCATTGTGTAGAATTTGGTGACTTCTAGTGGAGAAGTGTCATGTTGCAGCTGAACAACCTTGGGAACGGCAGCTTGCAGTACCACATTGTGAACAGGCAGGGGCGCTGTATTGAGCATGGACACCACCATTACAAGCACATCAGGCCTGCCGGGGGGGCAGTCAGACGCAAAGTTGATCAGCACGCGAACGCCATCCCTATCGTAGGCCGTCACAGGGAGCACTTTACCTGAAGACAGACAGCCAATCAAGAACAGTCACACACAAGCTATACCACATTCCTCGCTCCCTCTCTCCTCCTCTGTCCTTACTTGGTCTGATGGCCTCAAGAGGGACGTGCACATTGCTCAGGGAGATGTCTGTGCCTCTGGCAGGGCTGCCTTGGAAGGGGGGGTGGCAGGGAGACAGAGAGCGGAACAGTGGGCTCCCCGGGGCCGAGCCCAGGCTCTGGACCTTAGCGTGGGACAGGGCAGGAGAGCCGGGCATGGTCCCCTGGAGAAGATAGGCTGAGGAGGGAGAGCCCTGTCCAGTCAGAAGAGGAGGTGCTGCTGCAGGCGTTCCCCCAAAGCTGCTTCCTCTGGCCGTCATCTGGCTCGTCACACTGAAAATCACATTGTGCTCTTGTTACATTGGAAAGTGCAGATTTTCAATTCAACAGTAAAGGGAGAAACAATATGGATAACTGCACCTCTTTTGATCTGAAAAGCCCATCATGGCCAGGTCCTGCAGGTTCTGGAGACTGTTTACGCTGGCGGCTGGCTCAGCAGGGGGCGCCACTGGACCCGAGCAAGCTACACTGCCAAACAAATCCATGCTGGGTGCCGGAGCCTGCAAAGGAGACGAGGAAAGGACGGAATGAATCTCTGCTATTACACAATGACACCAGGTCGTCTGGTGAAAGTTGCTCACTATCTCTTATTAGATTTACCTGCAAGGAAGTCCACTGATTGGACACGTCGTTCAACTTGGGATTTGATTGGCTGCTCAGAGAGGTAGGGGGATCATTTAGCCCTGAAAGAAGCATTTTATATCATCACAAGAGAAATACTTTCTTCTCATACTGTCTTGGAAAAGCAGAGCTCTGTTCAATTCAGCTGGTTAAACTCAGTGAAGGTATCAACATCAGCGAATGCCATGTTCAGGCTACACAACATTCAAAGCCATCACACTTCACACGTTAAGATATATTACCCAGAGAGAGCAGCTCATCATCAAGGAGCGAGAGCGCGGTGGAGGCCGTGTTTAGGGGAGGGTGGCTCGGGCTGCTGCTCGGACTGCCATGGGAGCCGGCAAGGCGTTTGGGAGGAGGGGGGAGGAAGGGAATGGGGTTAACGGTGGGATCGGAGAAGAAAGGTAGTGAGGACTGAGAGGGAGGGGGGACGGGTTGAGGAGGGCTTGGAGTGTCAAGGCCGGCGAGGTCGATCAACGTGTCCGTGGTCTCTGTGAAGAGAGAGAGACAGGAAGGAGAATTGATTCCTGCAGCTGAATTCATCACAGAAAGGCAGCATGTCTGGTACATAAGCATGTGCACGGTTCAAATCTCTCACCGCCCTCACTGTGACCAGCTGTGGATCGAGGCTCTTCACCGTCTCCGTTGACTGGCTGCCCCTCCACTATCTTCTTATAGGAGCTTATGACTCTGGAGAGCTCGTCGCTGGCCTGCAGGATGTCACCTGAGCAGTCAAACGCAGGGGTTACAGAACACACGCAGGGACGTGAACCAAATGTAAAGATGGGACTTCTTCAGTTAACACAAATACCCAAACTGTCAAACCTAAATTGGTGTCATTGTCCTCGGTCTCAGTGGCCATTTTGAAAGCAGAACGCCTCAGCTTGTCGCACCGTTCGTAGAGTTCCTGAGGAGAAACACATAGAAGGTGCTGAGCAGTCAAGATGCAGCTGTGCAAAGCAGCTAAAAACTACCACTATTTTCATGAAAATAAGGAGTATTAACGATCTTGTCTGTTCCAAAAATTGTACTCAGGTCTAGTGGAGGACAGACAAATTCGTAATATGATAATGTATATCCAGATCCAGCTATTATGTGCAATAGGAAGAGATAAGATTGGCCTTCACTCTCATGTCAAGTTACCTTACAGTAGACTCTGGTTTAAATAGTTTCCCATTCGGCTAATTTTGGTGTAAGAGAGGTATCTAGGAGCTGATGTCAGTTTACTATCTCACTTGTGTGTCTGTGTGTGTGTGTGTGTGTTTGTGTATGTGTTTGTGTGTGCAGACCCACACCTTAAGGATCTCCTTGTCAGAGTCAGAGGAACTGTCTTTATTGTAGTGGGACAGCATCTCAGTCAGCAGCCTGACGTTGATGTTCACCTCGTCCAGTGTGTTCAGGCGCTTTGACATCTTCTGCACTCGGGCCTCGTCCTGACAAAGATAACAATACACAATGTAAAACTGTTGATGCCACATACGAAAAAAAACAAAACATATATATATATATCTCAGCCAAAGTCCAACAGGGTCTAAGTCCTTTTAACGTGTCCCCATAGCAGCGAGCAGGTCAAATAACACCAGTGTAACATCATGAATCATTAATGTTAAATGCCTCACCTCTTTCACCATGTTTTTGATTAATCTGTTGGCTTCCTGGAGATCTTCTGGATTTTTACTGCGCAGGAGCTCAGCAAGCAGCTACACACACAAACACACACACACAGATCAGTTTGATTTTGCAGTAAGACATATCCAAACTTCACATATAAATTGACAGTCAGTTTTCTGTCATGCTTTCTTCTTGCGTGTGTTCAATGATGATGGTGATTGCCTTCATTTCCAGCAATTAACTTTATAAAGACAGAAGACACAAAGAGTGGATCTAGAAAGGAGTTGTGTTTTTTTGCTCCCAGTACAGAGCAGGGTTTGTGTTCCTGTAATGCCTCACCTTTCCCATGTCCTCATTGTCAAACACCGGGTGTTTGGGTCGTGTGGGAGGGGAGGGAATCAGAGTCCTGTCCAGTGGTAGCTCTGGATCACGTGTCACGAGCCCTGTTGAGGAAGAGTGTGGAGCGGATTAACACGATTATTTTGAAGGAGGAAGTGAGAGGAAAGAGAAGTTGCTGGGTGTCCGTCCACATCTCAACACACCCTGTCTTCTCAGCGTCTGGTATGCTTCACCGATCTTGGCCTCATTGGGAAAAGCGACGGTCCAGCTGTACAGCATCTCTACAATCTTCAGCTTCACCTTCTCAGGGGCACTGTCGCCCATGTACTGGAAACAAGGGGTGAGGAGAAAGAGGCTGAATCTTAGGATGAACAATCAGCCGGCTTGTCACAGATTCCGAACCCATGTGATAACTCACCTTCGGAGACACGACTTTAATCAGCTCATTCAAAAATCTGTACTTTCCCACTTCGTTATGAAACCTCCTCCCGCAGTTCTTCATACACGCCTCCAAAACCTGCACGCAAAACATTTAACGTGAATGGTTCAGTGTCGGAGAAAAAGAAAAACAGCTTGTTGACATTTACAGTGTGGGCAGAGTTCTGGCTTACGGTCAGAGCCTGAAGTGCTTCCCATTCTTGTGGTGAGTGGATCTTGTGGACGAGCAGAGTTACAGCTATCTGTGGACTGCAAGGAGAAACTCCAGGTGAAAGAATGTTCCTGGGCTGAACGAAGTCTAGTAAGAAAAAGTGTATCTCACAGACGTACCCTTCCAATTCCTTGTTGATCTGGTCACAGAAGCCAATGATGTACTCCCAGTCCTCCTGTCTGTTTGATGGATGGGTGGCTTTATCTGTTGCAGAAGGACATTTATACATTTATATAGTACTTATTTAAACTGATCTGTTGTCAAGCCGCAATGATGAGTTGATTATTATCTTCAGAAAATTCAGGATATATCTTTTTCCAATTTCTTTGACATTACAAGAGGCTGAGTATTTACTATTTTTACCAGAGAAAAATTCATGGAGCTTGATGGAAAAATCCTGCTCATTTAGGGAACTGATATTTATGATTTGATGCAGCTTGATTTAAATTAAGAGTAGGGTGTTTTTTTGTGTAGCCCATTTTCACAATTCACAATTTGTCTCATCAGGCTTAACAAGGTGCGACATCCTCTGTTCTTAACCTTCAACAAGAGTAAAGAAAAACTACCAAAAGAAACCTTTTAACAGAAACCGCAGAGAGAGCCACATGTGATATGAGGGATCCTCTCCCAGGACGGACAGACGGGCAACACATCAACAAAATTACAATATTTAAACATCTATTATTACTAGTAGTAGTAGTGGTGGTGGTGGTGGTAGTATTACATGCAAAATATGTCAAATAAACGGAAATGTCTTGGCGTGAATATACAAAATGTATAAAATATAAATCTTAACATGGGAACATTAAAGCAAAGTAAAAGTACCTCAAAATTGTAAAGTAACTGAGTAAATGTTCTTTGTCAATCCAACACTGACTGTGGATTCTGGATATGCATCGCTGTGAGCCTGGTGATCAACATGACCGTGCAGTAATTGTTACCACCCTCCCTCTTTAGTGAACACTGGTGTAGTGTTGTGTTATCAGTACAGCGCATTCATCTCTCTCACACACACACACACACACACTCAATTAATCAATGTGCTTCAGAGGGTTTGGAGCTTTGGTTTGGGTGTTGTCTGTTCGTCTAAATGTGTGTGTCTTTCTGTCTGCTAGACCCTGAATGTATATTAGACATGTGTGTCTGTCTGTGTCTATACAAAGGTGTGTGTGACTGTCTGTCTGTGAGTCTATAAGTGTATGTGTGCTAGTCTTTGTGCCTGTGTGTGTGTCTGTCTGTTGCTTTATACGTGTGTGTCTCTGTCTGCTAGTCTATACGCGTGCGTGTGTGTGTGTGTGTGTGTATTAGTCTATACGTTTGTCTGTGTGTGTGTGTGTGTGTTGTATTAAATCTCTCCACCCATCCTCCTCCAGCTCGTCGCCGCTGACCAACACCGGGACCTGAAGCCTCCATCCCCGCTGACATCACCTCCTCTCGCCCTCTCGCTGCTCTGACACCCGCACCAACCCCCTCCTGCTAACTCCACACGTTATTTAATTCATAAAATGTGATGAAACACTCACTGAGCCAGGATTCAAGCGACTCTTCTTCCTGGTACGCCATAGCACTTCAAAACAGCGCGTGATGTCACCGGCGTGTGCGCCGGACTCCAAGATTGATGCTCGGGAATTATAAACAGAATAATTATACATTTTGTGAAATTTGTAAATTAAAAAACGTATTTTTCATTGAGGTAAAGAATTTACTGAATGAGGAAGTGATTTTATTTCATTTTCTTTTTTTCTTTGCTTTCAGGCACCCTGCAGGATATCTAAGACGGGGTCCTACTACCTGATACTCACATTGGAAAGATGGCGGCCTCCGTGTCAGGACTGTTGAAACCCTGGTTACCAAGGTTGGCAAAAATTACTTTTAAGAACATCCAAACCATATTCTTCGGTTTAAAAACGATTACGCCACTGACGTATTTTACTAATCTTTCATATTAAACCCCGCAATGTTGTTTCATGATGTTTTATCGTTAGTAGATACAGCATTGATCTAGTAATGTCACGAGAGTCGATCTTTTTAAATAATAGTATTTTACTGTATAATGAAATATTCCCAGCAAAATATTTTTAATCTGGTTGATGTGGTTATTTAGTGGCAGGTGGATAAAATTTGATATTGTCCAAGTGGGAAGTTGCCTAGGACATCAGTGTTTGTAGTATTGAAACACAATCAAATGCATTCATCTATATAGATAATATTTATTTATTTATAAAGTGTATATATAATATAAGTATATATAATACATAAAGAAAACAGTGAGCAGAGAGGAAGACGACAACAAGCATCCCCACCCTTCGCTAGAGTTCGATGGACTCATAAAGTCACTGGTTGGTTCTTGAATCTGTCTTCATGTTGTGTTCTTTGTCCGCAGAGTGTTCTTGGTGAGATGGAGCAGGTACAACCCTTACTACCTGGAGCCAGAGGTCAGGAAGGAGGCGTACAGCACACCAGAGGTAGAGCTGAGCGCCGAGGAGAACGAGCAGCGGCAGCTCAAAGCCATCAGACCCATCAAGGCAGCGACCAACAGCATCACCAGCTCGGTGTTCAACGACCCGGTCCTCAGGTGAAGCCACCAAACCGTCTCAGGTCCCTGTAGGAAGCCAACACTCCTGGCTACAGCTCAGTCAAAGCTTTTTTTTCTCTTTGCTTTTCAGTAAATTCATCAACATGATGATGAAACATGGAGACAAGATTCTGGCCAGAGATATTATGTCACAGGTAAAAAAAACAACACTTAAGAAACATCTTGAATCTCTTATAGCTCAACGATTTAATTTTGTCTAATAAACCGCTTTCATTTGTCTTTTGTCAGACTCTAGAGAGCATCAAGAGGAAACAGGTGGAGAAATACCACAAAACTCCACAGGGGAAGAAGGAGGAGATTGAGTGTAACCCCTACACCATCTTCCACAAGGCTCTGGACAACTGTAAGCCTGTGGTTGGGCTGGCCAGTGTACAGAAAGGTGGAAAGTACTATCAGGTCAGTGTTAGGTCACTAAGGTTTGATTTGATCCTGTTGCAATAAAAAGCACAAGCATAGAGCCTGTTCAGATTCCGATCACAAGTGGTCACTGGAAACACATTCATGGCTTATTTGAATGTTAAGTGTGAACAGAGAGACTTAGTACTGTCTTCTTGTGATTGGATTTCTGTGGACGGATTTTCATATCGGGTCTGAACAGGTCCATCAAAAAAGTCTGACTGTATTCTCCTCCCCCAGGTGCCCGTCCCTCTCAGTGACAACCGACAACGCTTCCTCGCTATGAAGTGGATGATCACAGAGTGTCGGGACAACAAACACCGACGCACGCACATGTATGAAAAACTTTCCCAGGAGCTGATGGCAGCGTACATCAAGGAGGGCAACGTCATCAAGAAGAAGCATGAGATGCACAAAATGGCCGAAGCCAACAGAGCATACGCCCACTACCGCTGGTGGTAGAAAGAGATTCCTTTGGACTGAGGACTGGGACCGAGCAGACGTTGTGCTGATCACGGAATATTCTGTGACACATTGTGTCACTCAAAGCGCCACTGTAAATAGTAACCACCACGATAGTGCTTCGGTGGAAGGACCACTCTGTACAAAGTGATGTTAAAGAATTGAAATATACACAAACTGACTGAAAGCCTTGTCTGATTTTGCATTGAGGAATCACATTAATGATAATTGTACTCAGTTGCACTATAAAATTGAAACACAGTAAAAAAAAAAGAAACATGGAACTGATTTGAGGAACAACTTCCAGGGATTTATTAGAACAAATAAATTTGCATTCAATGTACAACTCAACCATAAAGTGAAGTAGAAATGCTGCAACGCTGTAATAAAATATAGAAACATACAGTATATCGCAGTCAGGTCTGTGCCCTGCCATTCAGGGACTTTAATTGTCTACAGCATGTAACCTGGTATTTTTTACTTTAATCAAGTCTATTAAACATTCAGTCCGATTGTAGTGACAAATTCCAAAGTTTGTCTAAATCGTCAAACTCTACTCGAGAGAAAAGATTCTGGGGGATATTCTACAAAATGTCCTAAATCCTGTCAATGCTTGGATTTAAAAGTTAATGTTTCACTTAATTTTTTTTAACAAAGGATTACTGGGAATTCACGCTAGTTTGATTGGTCCACTTGCTGTTAAAGTACATTTTGTGTTAAGCTTTATGTACTTTTACACAAACAGGTTTTCAAAATAACTGTGGTAATATTTGAACCACGTGACATGAGTCGTATGCTTGTGTCTGTCTGATTCCAAGGCACAGCTTTGGTTGAGGATATCGGATATCGGATATCTGAGAACAATAAACCAAGGTAACAGCAGACTCCAACATAAAACTTGAGTTCAGCTACATATCGGCATCATTGCTGGTGGTCAACCTGAATTCAAATGCATTATTTTGTATACCTGTGTCTATGTGAAGGAAGTTAAACAGCTACTTAACTAGCACCTTGACTACAAAATTAAGAGCGTCGGTTACGGAGTGTGTTGCATTGGCACGATTGTTAAACAAACTGAACTATTGAACCCAGAAATCAATTAAATGTCAAACTTTTTCTCCCCGGTTTTTATATATGAAAGTGAACCATTCACTTATCTATAAGTTAAGTTTTAAGAAATATGAGAAAAATTAAATCCCTGAATTAAGACACGTCTCATCTGAGCTTCACAGAGCGGCAGAGAAACCGTAACAGAAATCCTACAGGACAGGTTTGACCGAAACTTCCACTCAACTGCAAATCAAGACTCTCGTCAAATTCCACTCTGCACTATAAAATATTTAACTAAATAATTGAGATATTTCCTTTCAACTGATTAAAACATTGGTCACACAACAACAGAATGTGAAGCAAAGACCATATCAGCTTGTATCTGACTGGAATGTCCTTCAAATTTGGTATAAAATAGGCTGAAATGTCTTCTCAAAACAGGAATGCCAGAAAAATAAAATCAACAACAGAAAACATTGCTTCACACTTTAAAACAAAGTGTCTAAACCTCGGTAATTGAATTTCAGCTCCCTTTGAACTATTGCACGGTCCACATCCACGGCACGTCTCAGTCATATCATCAAACGCAGGGAACACTCCAGGATTAAATCAAAGTCTTTTTACACTTCACGGGCCGCCATCTTGAATATTTGGCAGGTTTCACCGCTGGTCATGAATTTGCTGGTTTTGCGCTCGGTGGCGAACACGAAGGTTTCCAAGGTGCTTGAAGGTTTTTCCAACGCAGCTGCAAAAAAGCTGCCCGGCGACTCCACACGCTCTCGACTGTCCTAGTCTGCGATTTCGCTGTAGTAATACTTGTGGGCAGTGCCGCTGAGCATCCAACCCCCGGCCCTGAACTCCAGGATCTCCAGCAGCAGCAGACGGGTCATGGAGGTGAGGCCCTCCTGCAGCAGGAAGCCGTCCCGCAGGAGGAAGAACAGCTCGTCCATCCGCTGGTTGCTCACCTTCTCCAGCTGTTCTCCGATGCGATGCAGCTGCACTACCAGACAGTCCACCTGCATGGGGGGAGGGAGAGGTGACACCTCAGATACACACTAGGTCTGTAAAGTTTATCTAAATGAAAATAGACGAATCATGATGTGACAGAGGATGCTAAATAGAAAAAACAATGTTCTTAATAAATGTCCGTGCAAACATTTCCACGTCAATAACAATGAGGAACCAAGTCAAAATATAACAGAACATATGTCTAGTCTTTTACTACAAAAGAGAGATTCCTCACCTCTTCCTCATTCATTAGAGCGTCAGGTTTAGAAAGCCTCATCAGACAGTCATACACAGGATGGACCAGGGCCACCATCGGCATGTTGTTCACCTAAATGTCAACACACAAAGCATTTTTTTTTATCTGACTTTTAGTTACGTTAAAAAGGAGCACAACTGTCATGACAGCAAACATATTAATTCAGCTAAATGATATATAATCAAAGGCATCAATCAGAAAACAACTTCCCTCCAGGCTCTTACTTTGAGGTAATCGAAGACGTTACAGATGAACGTGACGTAGCACACCCACTCCTGCAGCGAGCGGCCCCTGGTCTCCTCCCGGGCCTTGAACTCCTGCTGGAGTCGGTTCAGCAGGTTTCTCCTGAACACGATTCCGTTGTTCTGCTTGGCCTCAGCCTGCGCGGCGGGACAAAGGAGAGAGAGAGAAAGAGAGAGAGCAATGAGAGAGGGTGGAGCATGGACAATAAGTAGGGGGAGACACAGTGATGTAGGTAAGCTGGCTTTAGAGCCTCCCGTTGCCTTTGTGTACCCTCCCGGTTGCACATTGATTGAGTAAGAGGATTGAGAATTTGGTAAGAGACTCAATCAGATCTTTAAGTCTTGTTCTAGTTTCTTAAATCCTTCACCCTCGATGGCGCTCAGTGTCTTAGCCAGTGCGCTGCCATGAAACACCTAACGTGGACAATAAGCCCTTCACGGCGCCGTCGGTATAGACCTGCACGATGGTGTAGCAGATGCGTCCGGCCTCTTTGCTGAACACCTGGTCCTTCAGAGACTGGTCCACGATGATGTCCGAAACTTTGTCCAGGTTCACCGCACTGGGATCTGCCAGAGAGGGAAAACAGGACAGGGTTGTTTGGAGGGAGAGTTTATCGTCTCGACCCACTGGAGGCAGGAGGGGGGGGCACGCTGACCTTTCAGGGCTGTCTTCAGCAGCATCTGAGTGTCCAGGTCAAATGACTGGATCCTGTAGTCGTCAGTGGAGTTTTCCATCGTGGACGCTCGATCACACCTGGGAACAGACGGACAGGCGGAGTTTGACAGCAGTTTTGAAATCAGTGGAGCGTTTGACAGATCCCGAGCCTGCATAGAATACTCATCACTGAGCAGAGCACAACAATAAGCACACAATCCTGTGCTGTCATCACACGGGGCGGCTGCACAGAGCTCATTCACTGGGGGGGGGGGGATTACACGTGAAAAGGTTGCTCCCTGCGCCAGGTCAACACAATTCACCCACAACACAACGTGTAGTAAGTTTAACCAGCTTAACTCGGGCTAACTGCGTGTAGCATCCACATTAGCTCAACGTTACTTGCTTCACCGCCACGTGAGCGAGGAGTGAATACAACACGTTGGCTGTCTCGTCAACACACAGACAAGTTATATGCTAGCATGTTTGTGCTTCTCAGGAGCTAACAGCTACACTAACTGATGTTATTACGAGTTAGCTTCAGCAAATACACGTTCACGCTACAGCCGCGCGCGTAAAAACAAAGCAACAAAGACGAGAAGCTGCAGGTTGAGTCAAAAGAAAACACAAAAACACATCCCTGGTTTTCAACACGTCGATAATTGGTGATTGTTTTTTACCTGATAATCACGGATTTCTTCCCATTGACTGTGATCTGATCCGATCTCCGTCCGAGGACCCGTCCCAGCCCATCAAAGATGGAGCGTGGCGGTCAAGAGGAGTCTCTGCAGTCAAGCCCAACATTCTGAAGCTGGGCTGGAATGACAGTGAGCTGATATCACAATAAGAGAAAACGCTCCTGTACAGAAACATAAAATATACACAGGAATGAAATAAAATGGATGAATATCGAATGATAGGCCCGTAAAAAATGTCATAAAGTCGTTATCTCGTCACAAAATTGACAGTCGCACAGTTTCAGGACTTACTGCTTTTGTTTCTAAATTAAATCTCTGTAAGAATATCTATATCTTCTGATTTAAAAGAGCGGTATATACAGTGTGACTTGGAATAAATCATGTTTTTATTCTGGAGTGATTCAAATAAATCATACAGGTGATACACAGGAGACTGTATCGTATGCGGAGCAGTGAGTGATCTTGCCGCGATATTTCTTCTTCGACAGGATAACCTGACCCGGAAGTAATACCCGCGGTGCGTTGCGTGCGATGAGCGGCTACTTTCGTCCTGATATGTTGGATTTGAAGTTTCCGGGTCCAGATCTGTTCCTGTAGAGTTCCTCACATCAGAGCCTGTGAGCTGCTTCCATGACGGAGTTCTGCTACAAGGTAAGATCCCTCCACTTCCCCCCCCCGCCCCGTGTCCCTGTTGATTCCTGTGGGTGTGTCAAGGTCTCCGGTCATGTCCTCTACTTCGCTGCATCTTCTGATCCTCACAACATCTGCTGCAGGTTCCTGCTCAGTAAGATCATGTGCATTCACCAAACAGCTGTTTACTCGCCTTACATCTGTATATATATTTGTCTTCATTTACGTAGCACTTCTAAAAACAATGACAAATGATAATACATAACAAAATTACATAAATACAAATAAAAACACGAGTCATGAAAGAGTTGATGAAAGAATAACAACACAAACCACCAGCTACTGACTCAGCCTGCTGTATTTCCCATATTGGGTAATTTATCGTATATATCATAATACAACAATTTGTAAGGGACCATTGTGCTCAACTAGTAGTTTTTTTTGCCAGTATTTTTAATGTAATGGAATAAATCAACAGTCCCACTGTGGTGTTGCTAATTGAACTCAAATGTAATGACCTTAGAGTGCTAGATAAATGTGAATAAATACAAATTAGACGATCCCTTGTTTTTACTAAACTTAAACGTGTTAAAACAGATCTTACGTTAAGATTTTTTTGTCTTCTACACACCTGAAAATGTCAGTGTGTTACCATTAAACGAAGCTGATGGTTAATTTACTTAACACAAGTGGTGAATGACTCCTGTGTGCAGTGTTGACGGGTGTCTGAGGTCGTGGAGACATGGTGGGCTTCGACCCCGGGGCTAATGGGGCAGCTCACCCCCCAGAGGAGGCAGCTCTGGCCGGGTCGGCCGCTGGGATGGTGACCCGAGCGATCATCAGCCCGCTCGACGTCCTCAAAATCAGGTTTCAGGTAATGGATATAGCTGAGTGCTTTGTTTGGGTGGTAGTTAATCAACTGCTGTAGGAAGAGAGGAGTGCAGGTCATCATCCCCTGTGATCAGATCTCTGTAATAATGATATTTCATGTTAAAAGATTACGGTAGACGATGAAACAGGTTTTCTTTAATCGCAGTTACTGGTAGTTGTGCTCCAAACTTCTAAACCACACGTACAAGTATAATGTAAGCTTAGCTCAGAACTTTGACGAAGAAAAGGCAACATACTGTTTAATATATCTGACCTTCACGTATGGAAATCAGTTATTGTTTGCTCTAAATGTCTAAATTTAGCTTGTGAATAAAAATCCAAAGCTTGTGTTTCTCTCCTCCACCAGCTGCAGATTGAGAGTGTGTCTTCCCAGAGGCCGAAGGGGAAGTACTGGGGATTGTTTCAGGCGTCGCGCTGCATTCACTCGGAGGAGGGTCTCTCTGCCTTCTGGAAGGGCCACGTCCCGGCACAGATCCTCTCCATCTGCTTCGGAGCTGTGCAGGTGGAGCCTGTCGACTTCACGCTCACACAAAACCATCCTAATAATGCCATCACTTATATTCATGCATCTTTGTCTGCATGCTTTGCAGTTCGCCAGCTTCGAGCTCCTGACTGAGGCGGTCCACAAGTCGACGGCGTATGACAGCCAAACAGCAGGAGTTCACTTTGTGTGTGGCGGCCTGGCGGCCTGCTCTGCCACAGTGGTCTGCCAACCTCTGGACATACTGCGCACACGCCTTGCAGCTCAGGGAGAACCCAAGGTGGGACCAGTGCTACTGTAGCTGTCATGGACTATCTATGATGGTAGTCGAGACTTTATTAGGGCAACAAAAAGTCAATGTTTTTATTGATTGATTGTATGAGATTTTATTTTAAAAAGAAAATGATCGTCCCTCTGTTTGTTACAATGGAAAACTGCAGAAACTGAATGGAAATGCAGTAAAGTTTGTTTTAAAGGAGACGTATAACATTCATCTTCAGGTTTCCGTACATGGTCGCTCACTGCTCTGTGTGTCCTGCACACAGATGGGTTAAATGCAGAGGTTAAATTTACCTACCATTGCATGAGTGTGTTGTGCATGTCTGTGCATGTGTTTGGTATAAATAAACATATCTTAATCTTAATCTTAATTATTTTAATTGGGGTTATATCTTGAGTTTACTTGCTATTATGGTCATTCGATCAATTTCACATACAAATTTAGAAAATCCTCTATTCAGCCTCTGTCTGAAACGCTTGGTTCCAGCTCCTGTCTCTTTAAGGCCCTCCCCTCCCTCCTGATTGGCCAGCTGGCCCGCTCTGTTGTGATTAGTCAACCACTTCCAGCGCGTTTAGGCAATGTTGCTTCACCTTGAGAGGGGTAAACAATTGGGATGGTTGTGACTGTGGATTGTGCTCAGAGTCACCTGCTTAGTCCTTCTTAGCAAAAGTTTAAAGTTAAACAGGCAAATTGTTTTTAACTGGTGAACCCACGGATCTATTTCCTGCTGCTGTGAAATCTGGATTGTCTTGTCAGGTGTACAGGAACATGCGACACGCCGTGTCTACAATGTGCCGCTCAGAGGGAGTCCTGACCTTCTACCGCGGCCTGTCTCCAACCCTCATGGCCGTGTTTCCTTATGCCGGGCTGCAGTTCTTCTTCTACAACGTCTTTAAAAATCTCTTGGCTCCGCCGGCCAAATCTGGGAAATCTGGAGGTCAGTGGAGCTCAGACTTCTACGTCCTGCACATTAGAGCCCACACATGCAGCGTCTAGCGCTCCAGGTACCGTGACTTATTCATGTTTTCCTTTCCAGGGAGCCTGACGAGTCTGGTCAGCGGCAGCGGAGCCGGAATGATCAGCAAAGCCATCACTTACCCGTTTGACCTCTTCAAGAAGAGGCTGCAGGTGGGCGGCTTCGAAGCAGCCAGACTTCACTTTGGACAGGTGAGCTCTTCTACCACACGCTGCACACGTTTCCACATGTCTAAAGTTCACATTCTATCGTCTGATGTGTCTCACGTGCAGGTGCGGAGCTACAGAGGCCTGGTGGACTGCATGGTGCAGATAGCCAAAGAGGAGGGCGTGCGCGGCTTCTTTAAAGGCCTCTCGCCGAGCCTCGTGAAGGCCGCGCTCTCGACAGGCTTCACCTTCTTCTGGTATGAATTGTTCCTCAATGTCATGCGTGACCTCAGGCGGAGGCGGAGAACGGACGACCTCGCCAAAGAGCTCTAGGAAAGAGGACCGAGTGGAAAATGTAACGAGGACAGAATCACGCACATCGCTGATGCACTTCCTGTATGCCTTGCTCTTTGCACTGAGATATAACTGGGTCGATGTTTGGTGATGGTTTTATTGTGTTTACATGTAAGAACGCTGTGACCTCATCTTACCTGTTTTTGTGCTGTCACTGCACCTTGTGTTGTACAAGCTTTGGATTTTCCTTTTTTCTAAATGTATATTTTAATATTTTATTCTGGGGTCTTTTAGGGTTTATGGATGCTTGTTCCAAATCGAGCCGCAACTTTTTCCATCGCTAACGCTGACTCATCCTGACATTCACTCATTTAACTGGGGGAAGAGAATCCAGCAAAACAAGCTTTGGGCTCGTGTGGGGACAAAGCATTGAATATTCATGTGTTGTGGTGTATTCTCTTGAGTATAGGCCAAATGCTCTGCTTGTTCAGAGTCCATCTCTTATAAAGGGATTGGGTTTGTGTCCAACACTAACTGTCAGGTCATTATTTTTAAAATAAAGGTTTAACGTTTGAAAAAAGATCATGTTTGCTTCGGATTTTATTCCTTTATTCTTTATTACTCTTATTCTTAATTCCATTCATATAAGCGCTATCAACAAAGATCTCTTACACAAGTATGGATACAACAGTGTTTCATTTAATTCAATTCACTAAATACAAAATCCATCAACAATGACTAAAAATGGATAAAACAGTAAAACATCATACACGAACCAGTCTGAGAACTCAGTTAAAACACAACATCAACAAGTATGAGGCCAAGAAAACACTTCACAAAATATTTAAAAGCAGCTTCCGCAGTCAAAATCATGCTGTTACATACAGAAATGTCATTTACAGACACTGGCCGACAGAAGTCACTGTATTAAATATATAAACACTTGCAGAAGAGGACGGACTTCGGATGATAGTCCTGTCCTTTAAAATACACGTTTCATAGCAGCATCACGAGATATGAAGCACGGACACTTTACTGGGTATTTATTGTTCGTACTGTTCTATATACACAAGAATACACAATCACCTCACACCTGCCTGTGGAAATCGTAACATTCAACTGATACAGTGGCCCAAAAAAACGTCCCCACCACATAAACAGATGTCAAACCACACGTTCCAGTTACCAGAGCCGGAGACTTCGAATCGTAATATGTCGAGGTTATGTACAGTGACCGAATCTCGACGCCCCTCATCAAGCTTGGATGAAAATAAGCCGATGCTCCCGAGGGATAAAACGTTTTCAGGAATGTACGCTACACTCGATCTGACTAATTGAACTCCACACTGTCGGATTCACAGCGCTGGCTGTTTTCTGGAGGAGAGGGGGAGAAGGAGGAGCCTCCCAGCTGCTTTGACTCTCAATAGGACGCCCTACACCTTAGGACCTCGCAGGCCTTTCTGCTGCAGAGATCAGGCCGCCTGTCGGGACCTGTGCAGCCTAAGAGCTGTTGGCTTTGCTGTAACACCAGGACGGTGAAAAGTTCTGCTTCATGTCATCTGGCTGCAGGGGGTGGGGGGTTGTTGTGGGATGTGCTGGGCAGGCATCCTCCACTGATCCACAGGTCAAAGGGCCTTATAGTTCACCGCTCTCATTCCGGCTGGGGACTGGAGTTCCAGGAGAAGAAGCTGGGCAGTTTGAAGATTGAATCCCGGCGCCCCGGATCGGGCAGCGTCAGGGTCTCCGGGGCGGACTTCTTCCTGGGCCGGTCCTTGGGCACCGACAGGAACTCGGGGGCCTCGGTGGAGAGGGGAGTGGACGGGGCGCTGTTGGGGCCGCTGCGGGCGCAGGACGACAGGGGGGTCTCGGAGATGGAGATGGCGGGGGGGAAGGAGCCGATCTTGAGGTTGGTGGCCTCCTGTGTGGCGCGCTCATACTCTCTCACCTCCTCCATGGTCATGTCTGAGGGAATGGAAGAGTTATAGACTTAGAAGGAAGAGAAGTTACACTAAAATCTAATCAAATGCAGACAATGAGAAGTGCTTGGTGTGTGACGATGTAAAGATACTCGATAAAACTGAAAGAGTTGATGAAATGGATCCTGGCTTTGATTTTACTTAATAAAACAGTTCAGTTATTGCTCTGTCAGTAAGTAATATTAAAACAACAGCAGTAATGGTCATCTTCACTCTGACTTTACATTAGTCTGAGTTCAGATCTACATGAATCCAGAGACTGGAAACATCTGATCTATGGAGTTGAGATGAGTCATACTGAGCGGTTCAACTTCAGTCCTTTGTACATCTGATACAATAGAGATTATGTGCCACAAACACCGAGCTGGCACCTTGAGCTTTGGGAGTTACAGAATAAACACAATGGTGCATGAGCACTGCCATTGTGTTCACTTAGAAGACACTTACTGATCCACTCATCCACCCAGGCAAACGCCTGTCTGTGTCCTAACAGCAGGACGTCTCGAATCACCTGAGAAGAGTCGGACAAAGAACAGGAAAGAGAAGAAAGGGAAGCATGAGAGGTTAGAACACGGAGGAGGACAAGCAGAGAGAGACAGAGGCAGGAAGGAGAGAGGATGTGACTCAGAATTCAGTTAACTCTGAAGGCCATAAATATTCTCATTTAAGTTCTAAATGTTTCTGTTCACCCCTGGAGGACTGTGATTAATATGACTCACTTGTGGTGTTACCATGTGAGTAATGCCCCCCCCCCCAGGGACAGACGCTGCAGAGGGCTAGGTGAAATGGATTTAGGAAATAGGGGATAAACTCTGGAGCCGAGATAAGGAGAGCAGGTGCAAGGCAATCTGCGGAGTGTGAACAGGGCAGATGTTGTCGAAGGCTCACTTGGTTCAGGATCTTGAATCACGTGGACTCGGAGCAGAAAATAAAAATGCCTTGGGCTCTGACAAACATGAGGTCAAAAGTTTGTCTGAGGAAGGAGAGGGTACCAACACGTCGCCATCACAAAACAATAAAAACACACATTTATCCTGACCTTGTGTACAAACTGCTCCACACGCGTCTGCAGGCCCCACACCTCAAACTTCACTGTGACCAGTTTGTAGGAGCACATGATGGGGTCTTGCGAGTCGATCCATCCTTCCTGCAGGACGCCTCGGCTCGTCTTCTTCGATTGGAAGTGACGCGGGTCCTACGCCACGTTGAGAAAAACAAGTCTTTTGTCATTATTTCTCACAAGCTCATATAGCATAGCGTCACCTAGATTCATTATGGGCCTCGTGCAGAGGGCAGCTAGGCGGCACAGTGGGAGCCCCTAATCACAAACCTTGCATGCGTTAATCACCGCTCCCCATACACTAATTATAATGTAGTGCTCATTTGTCTCGGGGTCATGTGTGTGACTGTGACGGAGTGTGTGGGGGAGATACACAGCTCTCTCCATCCCTGTTGGCCGGGGGTCTGAAGGGGCCTGTTGCAGTTGACTGCACATGAAATGGTAAATGGTTTATATTTTACCTGAAGTTTCAGGGACAACAAAAAGGGGAAAAGATTTTCTGGGAAATAAACAACAATGTGGGAGAAAGTAAACCAAATAAGCATCAAAATTCAATGTTAATGTTTTTAATAAACATCAGGGATCCAAGATTTTTTGACAAGGAGGAGTTATTTCAACATTTTCCCAGATTTCCCAGAGAATTCATGGATCTGATGACATCTGGCACATTTATGGAGCTGACATCTATGAGTGTGTACAATTTGGTAAAGCTTCATTGTATATACAGGGACAGCTGGGCCTTGGTCTACTAGATGTCTTAACTTTTGCTTAAACGCTTTGGGGCTTTATTCTCTTTCTCGTACCTACCTATGATCTCGGAGGAGCAGCTTTAAGGGGCCCTGAAACGCTTCCTTGTTTGTTATTTATCCACTGTCTTATTTAAAATGGATGACATCCCCAGCAATGACGGTGGTCGATTCCCGTTTGACACTGGACCCTGTTGTGCAGTGAGGTCCGACTCAAGATCCATTTACCTTTAAATCAAATTATGTATTTAAATCAGCCGTGTGACATCCACTTTTAGCTGGGGACGGCATCTCTGAGCTATTCTTAGCACAGAGTCGATAAAAGCAGAAGACCATAAAGCTCTGAGGGGGGAGGCGTGTGAGTGCATGTCTGTTTGTGTGTGTAAGTTGTGTGTGTGTATATGTGTGTAAGAAGGGGTGTCAATAATGAAACACCACTGCAGTGTTGTCATGACCTCTCTGGATTATTAATAGCTCTGCTTTTTGTGACCACCACATCTTGATCGACAGGCCTGCATCACACATACACACACACACGCACACAAATGTCACATCAGACCAACACACAACAGAGCTAATGTCCATCCCCCCCCACACATAAACATGAACATCCCTTCCTTCCATCACGCAGAGAAGGCAGGTGACCGGCTGGTTGTCAAATATGAGCTGTCACTGCACAGGGAAGATAAAACACGATTCTGCACATGGCTTCGGTTGATCTGTTGCCCCCCCTCCCTGCAGCTTCTTCTTCTGTCCGTCCCCAGTCCCTGTCTTCCTTCTCTTTCCCACCTTCCTCCCTCCCTCCCACGTCTGCCCTCATTCCCTCTCCTGTACGCTGTGTGCCGAGGTCGGTGACTTGCTCTGCCCCACCTCTGACTCCTTGTAGTGGCGCTCAGGGATCTCATCGTAGGCGATGTCCACGCAACACGTCTCCGTCTCCTCTTCTCTGGGCTCGCTGTTAAATATCTGAGGAGGAGGCAAAGGTTCGAGGTGTGAGCAAGGACATCTGAATCACAAATTCACTCTACGGGTTGACAAATGCTGTCGGATGATGTGCTGACGTCGCACAGCAAAGCAGAGGTTCGGAGAGGTTTTGACAATGTGTTCATTTCCTGCTGGCTTTTGGAGACGCGAGCGCTGATGACACAATGAGCACCATCCATCCTCACTAAACCGTGAGGATGGATGTGACTCACACAGTCGGTGACACACCATGTGGTCAGCGACTTCTTCCTGCGTGACTCACACGGGAACAACAGAGCCATGCCGTCTAGATATCTGCTTCTTTCAGGACACCTTCACCACCACTGAGTCACTGAGCGTTGATTGTACTTGCTTGGATATAAACTTCAAACTTTTACACAGGTTGCCTCAGAAGAGCAAGAAAGGGCCTTGAGAGGGATGACGATGAAGATGAGAAGACTAAAGGGGGAGAAGAGAATAACTGTACAAATGGTGAAGGCAATGGGGTGGGGGTGGTGGTGGTGGTGGGGGGGGGGTGGTGGTGTAAATTTGAGAGAAGGAGAAAAACACTTGTTAAGACCAGTTCCAAATGTGAGATCACGGCCATCTGTGAATCTGTGTGCAATGCCTCCGACCCGCCACTGGGAGGAGCTGCGTCCTCTTGTCTTCGGCTGCAGTTTGGATCCAAGCAGCGTTACATAACCTTTCCTCTGCTGCCTCAATGTGTTAAGTGGCACTGGGGAAAGGGGTGTGTGTGTGTGTGTGTGTGTGTGTGTGTGTGTGTGTGTGTGTGTTTGTGTCTGATGAGTAGGGAAAAGCCAACACTTATTAATTGAATATTGTTATGTTCAATTCCCTTTATCCCCTCCTATTATTGAAACGTGTTTGCGCTGTACCTGTTTTCTGTGGCAAAATGTCACAGAATCTGCTGAGCGACACACACTAGACCACACAACAGCTCTACTCACGTTATCGTTGTTGCCTTTGTTGTCCTCGTACTTGCTTTCTATGTGGATGGAAAACTTGGGCAGGAAGGAGCACTGCAGGGTGGACAAAAGAAGAGGAGACAGTAAGTAATCAATGTCCATCCATCAGCTATATCGTTTATCTTTTTAAGGGGCGCTGGAGGGGGGGGGGGGGGGTACATCCTGGACAAGTTGCCAGTCTATCACAGCACTGACACAGACCCACACACACGTTCTCACCTGCAGGCAATTTAAAGTTGCCAGTCAATGTTCAGAGTGTGGGAGGAAGACGGGGTAACCAGAGGACACAGGCGCACAGAGAACATGCAAGCTCCTCACAGAATGTCCTTGGCCGAGCTGTGGTCTGAACCCGAACGTTCCCACTGTGGACACCACTAACCACTGTTCCACCGTGCCGCCCTTGGGCTCAGGAGGTGGAGAACATTTACTTAAGTACATTTCTCATGTATCAGTGCTTTTTATTCCAACTACTGCATCTTGCAAAGCAATACATTATATTTTTTTTTATATTTTCAAATTGAATCAATAACGAGAAGGGAATTGAGACATGGACGGTGATAACCTTGTCTCATGATAACTGCCCAGTTTAATGTAGGGTTGGACCACATCACATCCCACAGGTGTCGACAGGATGAGATGATTTAGGAAAAAGGGGATAAACGTGAAAGTGTCTCTTCGTTTATCACCTGAACCGAATGAGAACTAATGATTATTCTCTCACTGTGGAGATTTACAGCTGCTCTTATTTTTCATGAGCAACACACACAGACACACACACACTATCAATGTTGCCTCAAGGCAAGTTGACTGCCTTTGATCATCTCTTAAACACAGCAGTTTAATTATTACACAAACCAAAGAGCAGAAATACTGGTTACATAAACTGTTTATGTATGAAACTGTGTGTGTTTATATGTGTGTGTTTGTGTTTACGTGTGCAGCACAGCAGGAAAGAGACAACACAATGGATCAATCTTGCAATACACCACAGGAAAGAATGTGCTATAGGCGTGATGCTGGGAGCCCATAGTGAAAACATTGTGTGTGTGTGTGTGTGTGTGTATGAAACGATGTGTATTACTGTGCACAGTGAAGTAATCAGTGCTGCCTGAGATTACTGGCCTTGTGAGTCTCAGAAGAAAAAGTCGGTGTGTGTGTTTGCGAGTTTGTGTGTCATGAGGCGGTGATGGCACAAGCACCATGAACACAGACTATAAACACTTGTTTAACTTACTAGTGGACCTTTTCTTATTAGAGGGCTCTAATAAAAAAAGTTATTCGTTCACTTGCACATGAGCTGCTATGACCTTCCTCAAACATCCAGATGTTCCATGTGTGTTTGGAGTCTCAGGGGAGGAGACCGGCCTTCTGCTGATGTCCTGTAAGTCTCATTGGTGTTACCTCGCTGCCTAAGCTGGACATGCTAATGTCCATCTGTTGCCCCAGAGCAAATCATTAGTGCTTTTCTTAGCGACAGTCAATGAAATCGTTTTTTACCTCTAAGAGCTGTGGGGTTAGTTAATGTCTTCAATAGGAAATTTGCCAGATGAGTGGGTATTGACAGGTGGATGGATGGAGCAGGGACGGAGAGCTAACAGTGAGGAGGAGATCTGGGCCTGAAGGTGAAGCTCTTACATGTATGTCTATATTTCAACCTTTATCATCGTGAAGGAGATCCTTAATAAATTATTTTCTTTTCATCAATTAACGAATGGATCACTTCAGCTCTAATTTCATCAGCCAAATGGATGGAGCAACCAGAGTGAGTTGATCAAGATTCTGATCAGGACCTTCCTACAGAGGTAGTCCAGCTATATCCAACTGTGAGATGACACCGGACCCACGACATACTGGAGGGATTAGAATCTCCTCCTGGCTTAGGAGCAACTGGATCGTCCCCAGGAGGTGCTGGAGCTGTGCCTGCATGAGAACATCTGCTGTCACCATGACCCAGACTCAACAGTTGATGTTGATTATTACCGTCTCGACAGGACCCTTTTAAAAATACTTTTCAGTTTCACTTACTGTGAATTTACTTTTTGAAATTTTATTTCCGCGTAAGCTGTGTTATTATCATTTTTCATGATTATTCAAATTGGGAGGAAGTGTAGAACCATCTTTCTAACAGTTATATATTCTGTTTCAAGACAATGTAAGACCATCTGTGATGTGTGAGAATCAACATGTGGCACCATTCCAATGTCTGCCAGCTACTAAGGATGCTGCACCAATACATTTACATGTAACAGTTTTAACTGACCATTAATTCTGGGACTTTGGAGATATAGGTTGTTATTAGAGAACGCACACCACACATCTACATGCTCTCCTTTAACCCTCACCACACTTTACATGTCAGCTGACAGACCCCAACCTGTGATGTACTACTCACCGTGTACTCTGACCATATTCCCAGCAGAGGCCATCATTATAGCAGACAGAAATGGGAGGTATGTTGGGGGGGGGGGGTGAACAAAGGAATGAAATGGTATGAGAGAGACAAGAAAACAATAGAGCAGAAAAAAATCATTTAGCTCAAAATGGAAAAGGACCGTTAAGCCTCAGTAATAACACTTGTCAGTCCAACAGAGGCCAAATGCTTTTGTCACAGAGACTGTAGGCGCTGCAGGTCCCCAGGAAATGTGTGGGTTTTGTATGTCAACATGCTCATTGGAAAGCTCTCAACATGACAGTGAGGCCATGAAGCGTCTGCGGGATGTTGATAGTTAAAAACCTGTCGGAATTTAGTGACATTTAAATCAGTTCCTTCTCTGTTAAAGGTTCATTCGCACAGTCTGAGTTGTTTGAGTGACGGAGCTTTAAACGAGAGCAACACAGTAAAAAGCAAACGTCCACCAAGGCCAAGCAGTCCTAATAGAAAAATATAGAAAAAACGGTTTCTGGCCCTGGCTTGTTTCTTCCAGTTGCACCTGTGCACACTTGTTTCCCTTGGCACACCGTCATGGTGGTTCTTACACAATTTCCTGCAGAATGTTTCATTTTAACCTACAATCTTCCTTCAGGAGCCACGTGGAACCTCTACGCTCCCTTCTTAATAATATTGACGGTCGTGCAGATCTGTTGCCTCTGTCCCTGTTGGCTAAATATTCCAAGGAAAACAAATTGGGGACAACCAGCTTTAATGACGCGGTGCAGCGACAGGAATCACAAGCATGAACGAGGCTTAAATCCACACGGAAACGAAATGTGTTCTTCCGTGGCCCCGTCCCTGGCCCAAGGTTAGTGGAAATCTGTTCAGTGGCTTTTTTTTAATAATCCTGCGGATGAATAAACCAACAAAGCCATTGAACTGATCCTTCAAAAGCTGCAGCAGCAAAGTAATGATGCAAACTGTCGAGAAACAACAACATTCAATACACTTTATTATTATTCTTCTCTTTCTCCATCCAGCATCCCTCTTGACCTCCGTCTCTCCAACCCCTCCTCCCCTCTTGCTCTTGCACAAAAATACCATATAATGGCTGCCATGATGTGAAACATTTTTGTAAAGAGCTGCAGAAAATGGAAGTGTGTTCTTTTTGTACGAATCAGCAGTAGGACATATTATCGCAGAGAGAGAGAGAGAGAGAGAGAGAGAGAGAGAGAGAGAGAGAGATTCTTATTATGAGATACAGAAGTTTTCTGCAACACCAGTGCTTGTTTTTGTTACATAATATAATGTACTGTAGACAGTTGGACGAAAGTGCATGTTAAGTCGTGCCACTGGATGAAATGGTTAAACCGTTACCTGTTATGGTGTAAGGGTAATAGTTCCAGGCCTTCTCTGTGACATAGAAAATCTTAGGGACGACTGCTCTGGCCCAATTGGGCAGTTTGCTGAAACACAAGGAAACAAGAGTGGACGGGAGAAAAAGGAAAATCACTGATGAGATAAATACATGTAGATTTCTTCTCTACAATCACAGTTGTCCTCCACTCTTTCTTTTGCTCCATCACCCAGAGCAGGAAATGATAATCCTCCAGCTGTGTGCAGCCCGATGGAAGATGTACAGGGCAGCCGTGATGGCCTCTGGGGAAGTTAATTACACTGATTACACCCCACCCCGCTCCCTAAAGTGGACCAGAGGTTGCACCGTGATCGATCTGGGAAGGACAGGGAGGGCGGAAAATGCACAGAACTAGCTATTACTCAGCACAAATGGATTCTACATGCCGACAGCTGCATCTAAACACCTTATTGGGTGTCCTATTAAAGAGGTGAAGGATTACAGAGACAGGGCCTGGTGTAGCTGGAGGGAGAAAATCTCACAGGTGAATACAGCAGATTTCCATCTCAAACTTTTTTACTCTTTTAAGGACGGAACAAAGTGCAGATTGACAGAAGATGTTGAGAGAGGGTTCAAAATGGAAAATAGCATCATAATAGGACACAAAGCCATAAATAATATGTAACAAATTCCACAGGATAATTAATTTTTAATCCAGCCACTGCTTATTTTTACTCACGCATTGTTCTGTCTGGAGAAGTGGTAATTGAATGTGGAGATTACACTGGTTTGTAAATGACTGTCTGTATGGGCCACTGGGAAATATCTCTGATGTCCTGTCACTCAACCGTAAGAGTGTCCAGACACAGCAGACTGTCCTCACACTGCCTCCTTTAATACACACACACACACACACACAGAACACACACACAGACACACACACTCACACACACTCGCGCAGACTGCAGCTCTAAGATGGTAACAGGTGGTTTGTGGGTGGGGAGACGCAGGCGCGGCGTCCGACAGTGACTGCTCAAATTAACCATCACTTACACTGACCTCATCTCTGCCCACGCACACACAGTAACACTCAGATACCCAAGCCAATGCACTCACACACACACACACACACACACACACACACACACACACACCACACATTTCACACAAACACTCACACTCACTCAAACCCTCCTCTCCTCTCCTCTGAGTTTGTCAGCTACTCTTCTCTTTTCCCAAAGGCCCACTTACTTGTCACTTCTGACCACGAACCCTCAGCCGCTCTGCCTCTCACTGTGTGTCTCCATGTGGCTCTTTACACCTCTGTCTCATTGTCTTACTTTTGGGAGTGAGAGGACTTAGTGGCATCAAAAAGAGGAAATGGAATTAAAGTGTTTACCTTTAAAGATGTAAAAGTGGAGAAAATGGCGATCACTATTATTGTAATGACAGAACCTTTATATTATAAAGGTTACACCTAAAATGGCTTATTGAGATATTTTATAGTTTCATATGATTGACATAACAAGATGCATTACTATCAATACAGTCTTATAAAAACTATCTTTATTTAGTTCTAACTTGTCTTTCCAATTATCTGATAAACCCAAACATGCAAACAGCTAAGTCTGACTAGTTGAATCAATTTGGCTAAATTGTCGGCGATGTCTTCCATTTTGGTAAAAGCCCATATGCCCCACACTCAGTCGTCCATGTTGTCAAGTGCTTGAGCTAAACACTGAGCCTACATGAAGTCAAGTGCAGGTCTCTGCTTGCAGCTCTGAGCCCTCGGTGGAAATCAATAATTTCAAATTACATTACTTGATTGGAGTTGGCCATATTGATGGGTTTATGCTCCTGCCGACTGTTCCGTTGTGGATTTATTGGACTTATTGGAGCAGGTGATGATAGGCATAGAGTGTACGACTGGCCAAGAGCTAAATGAATTACTGCTGTAGATGTAAGCCATGAAGTGATTAATGCACCAGCAACTAGTGAGATTAAAAATAAAAAAAACATTCAGACTAGGATCAAGAACCGGAGAAATTTAAAGCCTGCATGATAACATAGGTTCCTTATGATGTTTCTGTACAGTTTACACTCTTGGTCTGTTTTATCAGGTACACCTGCACGATTATATACACTGCTCTATATATATTATCCAGGTGTTATCCAGGTGTTATCCAGGTGTTATCCAGGTGTTATAGAGGTGTTATACATGTGTTATCCAGGTGTTATCCATGTGTACCTATGATAAGTGGTCACTGAATGTAAAAAATCTTATCGCAGATGTTATCTGGCAGACTACTCTTTAAAACCAATTGGTGTACACTTTCTCCTTTTCAATCATTGTAGGTATAATAAAGGAAATCAATGAGGAGTTAAGCCAGGAAACAGTCACCTAAAAAATGCATCATATACATTAAATTAAGTCAATTAAGAAGCAGAACGTATACAATTTTGTTTTTTACGCTGCACAGATAAAAGGTTTTTCTATGTGTAATTAGGAGTTCAGAGCATTCAGAGGAAATTCATTCTGAGACTGAGGAGACCACACTTCAGACTGATTCAATTTAACATACATTACAGAACAATCAAATATTCAATTTCACACTTTTGTTTAACAAAGCACAGGGTCAGCTACAGCAGCAGCTGGAAAAGAGAGTTGGACAGAGATGAAAAGAGCCACTTAACTACATTGACCCCTTTTCTTATCCCTGAGAGACAACAGCAATGCTCATGGTTCAGCTTTGAAATTTGGTCCTGTTACATAAAATATAAAGGACTGCTTCCTGGTGTTGATATGAACACATCATTAGACATCTAACCAATGGCTAATCTTCGTGTTTACATCAATGATTGCTGTGCTGAGTGGCAGCCAAGTCTCCCCTAGCGGCTTCATTAGCTGCTGAGAAGTGAATGTTGACCTGCGATGGAAGGATGAGGCTTTTGACTAAGAAATGAAATAAAGTAGTAAAAAGATCTGAAATTAAGTAGAAGGAAAGTTTACAGAAGGATTTGACGTTTCTGTGGTGACAGTCAAAGGCACGTTTCTCCTTTGGTGATCAATGGGAGTATTGTACAAAAAAACAAATGTATATATCATGGAAATTGTGAATTTGACTGATTTGAACATGTGGTTGATGGGAAGAGGAAGACACTCACTTGTTGAGGTAGATTCGTTTCTCTGTGAACTGGCCTGCTCCGTGCTCGGGGTCCTCATACGGCTCGTTCTGGACCACCTCCACCCCCTCGCCACGCTCGCTCTGCTCATGACTGTGTTTGCTGATCATATACAGCTGGCCGATCCGGTACTAAGAGACGGACAGGAAACAAAAACAAAAGGAGAAAATAGAGAAGCGTGAGATCAAATCTATTCTTTATTAAGTCTAGCGGGACGATCAAGGCAGATGAAAGAAGACACATTAACATCAACAAACTTTCCCGTAAGGTGCGGGTCTCTGGTACAGCTCTGATGAGACGGCTCGGAATGGAAAGAACATGTTCTCGCCTTAAGTCCAACAGTTGACGCAACGGTATAATTTTATAGTTGCCGTAAAAATAAACGCACAGAGATGGCAGGATTACAGCCCGGGGACATATGGTCGTGACACCTGGGGACGTTCTCCATAGCGGGAGAGAGCTGGGGGATTAGGAGCTGTCTGCAGCACAGTGACATAGATCCCACATCGGGTCAGGACCGAGCAGCACCACACGAGCAACAGCAGCATCAGGGGACAGGTGGGTGACACATCTGTCAATAGCCACGATCTTTCATTCATCACCGGCTGACCCACTTGGCCCAGAGACAGTGTCCCTCTCGGGCGCTTGGCAGACAGGGGTTGGGTGTCGCCTCGTAACTATTTTCCATACATTCGGAAAACGACAAACACTGGAGGGAGAACGCTCCGGGAAGGAGATTTCCGACTGCTCGTAGGCCTATTTCCGACCTGAGGAAATCGATATGCCCCCACCCCTCACACACACACACCACACACACAAACAGACACACACACACACACACACACACACATACACACACACACACACACGGACAGCTATGTTAAGCTAATGGAAAAAAAGATGAGGACTGCCGGGAGGGATGTTGACTTCAGTCCCCGCATTCATCCACAAAAAGCAAGGAATGGAAAGAAGAGAAACGTGATAGTGCAGTGGAAAAAAAATAAAAAATAGGTGTGCTCCAGTAAACAAGCTCAGGCTGTCACTCGTATGACAATGCCAGATTTTTCCATCTGCCGACCATGAGAGAAAAAAGCAAAGGGCAGCCATAAAGTATTCCCAGCAGGAATGTTGATGGCGGTGTTTTCCGACTGAACAGCTGTTGGAGTCCGGCTTGATGTTTCTGCTGCAGTGACACGGGCCACGCGTAGCACAGGAGGAACCTGTCTCCAGTCACACTCACATTTAGAGCAGGAACAATCAGTAGAGCCATCAATCAATGGAGCAAAAAGGCCATTGTCTGGTTCCAGCTCCTCAAATGTGAGAATTAGTTGCTTACATTTTTTTTTTTTTTAGCTTTTTCTGGAGTGACTATGAATTTGAAAAGTTTTGTATTGTTGAAAACAAGACATGACCTTGTGTTAAGGATGCTGTGATGGCCATTTGTTC
Organism: Platichthys flesus; assembly: GCF_949316205.1. Classification (NCBI taxonomy): domain Eukaryota; kingdom Metazoa; phylum Chordata; class Actinopteri; order Pleuronectiformes; family Pleuronectidae; genus Platichthys; species Platichthys flesus. The sequence goes on from NC_084960.1 coordinate 6,816,424, forward strand.
ATTGTTCCCTGACGATTTATAGACAGTATCAGTTAATAAAGGCAGTTATCATCAATCGTCAATTTTAAGGATATTTTCGAGAGTTTGTCTTTCACGTGTGAAGAACGCAGAAGGGGATTGTCCTCGTCAGACGTGTCCACAACAACTGGAAAATGTTGGATCCATTCAGGCTACGAAAGCCGTCTGGGTGGAGCATATAGAAGGCATTACATGAGGTGTAAATTCTGCTGTGGAAATACTGTGTTCCTACAGGATATTGACACCGTTCTTATTCTTATCGCCAAAAGCTTTCAAATCTTGTGGCACTTCTTTTTAATCCTGAGATATTTGGAATCTTGGACATTTTCCCGGACATCAAGGGACTGACAGTTCAAGTATCAGAAAAGCTCGGGAGCAACTCATTCTTTTGTGTTCTCCCATGCAGCCTCATTGGTAATTTAGTGACCTGGTGATCACAGCCAACGTTTAGCTGCCAAAAAATCATTCCACTCAGCAATTGACAAACATGAACTTTAGCAAAATGGAGAGTGAAGGTAAGGTCTTGAATTCATCTGTGAATACAAAAGACCGAGAGTGGGGGACTTCATGACATTCAGACTGCTAATGGAAGGATTAGGTTATTGTACAAATCATAATTATATTTAAAGAGAGTCCTGTTTGTGCAGAAAGAACCAAACAGACAATGGGACGAGACCGTGCACACATAAATCTCCCCGCTGCGTGAAAAGCATCAAGGTGGAGTACGAGTTGAGAGGAGGCTCCGAGCGCCACTCCGATCACACTGATGACTGTGGCATTACCATAAAGCGCCATCTTTCCCCTCTCTCCCTCGGCTCATTCACGGGATCAGACGTATGGCGTAAACATGTCAGCCATTGTGCTTATCTTCCTCCAACGCTCCCTTGTACCCAGCAACCCTCACTGCGGCCTACCCGAGAGCTGCGGTCGATGAATGACTCTCTGCTCTCATTGGTGCCCTTAGAAATCTGGTTCTAATGACTCAGAGGGAGAAGTGGCCCTCGCTCGGCCGAGAGTGGCCATGAATAATCTGTTATTGTCTTTCACTCGTACAGCAGCGCTGCCATTGGGCAAGAACATGCCGGCCTGACGGCAGAGAGAAAACTGTATTGTAATTATCGCTCTATACATTTCTCTTCCACCTGCCATGCATTATGTGTCGATTTTCTACTGTCTTCATTCCACCTCCACTTCCCCCCCTCCCCCTCATTTCATCTGTCTCCTTTGTGAACTCCTCTTCTCACTCAGCTCAGTCATCTCGAACTGAAACGTTTCTATGAACCTACAAACAATGAAAGAGAAAATGAAACACTGACGTCACCGTGTCAGGTGAACACACAAAAATGTCCAAAATTAACAATACATGCTGTCTGCCACTGATATGAAACCGAGTCACTGTTGCTCATTGTAGAATTATATCAAATACAGTTTAAAGATGAAAGCATTGAGTCGAAACTCTCCTCTGTCCCTCTGTTCTAACACAACAGCGGGTGGTTGGGAGCTGTGGCCATTGTGTTACAGCCAAGGAGTGTGTAAGTGTGAGACACACACACACACACACACACACACACACACACAGACAGACAGACCGACTTCAGACAACACCAGACATATTGCCAAGATGTAATTAAAATTCGACACAGACAGAGTAATTACTGCTTTGAGCGCTCAGTATTCATTGATAACTGACTGTGCTCTGGTTGAGATAGCTACGTTTTGATGTCCATGTCAGGCTGTGTGCTTGTGTGTGAGTGTTTGTGTGTGCGTGTGTGTCTGTGTGTGTGTGTGCGAGTGTGTGTGTCTGTGTGAAGAGAAGGAACGATCTTTATCAGCACAGACAGGCAGAATGTCTTTATCTAACCCAGTACTGACACCAAGGAAATCAATAAACTCTCACATTATTAAAATGATTGGCCCAGTTAATACAGCAATCATTGTATAGTCAAATTATATATATATATATATATAATAAATTATATAATAAATGATGGTGTTCAGTTAGGAAAACACTATAACACTTGAACAATATATATATAATATATATATATATAATATATATTATATATATATATATATATATATATTATATATATATATATATATATATAATGGTTGTTATAGTGTTTTCCTAACTGTTAGTTATAGTGTTCCTAACTGAACACCATCATTTATTATACAATTTATTATTGTCTTTAATTGCATCTACCCATCTGGAGGATGAATTGTTTTAATATCAGAGGGCAGACACAGTGAGAAACATCCTGCCTCTCGCAGCAGATGCACAGTAATAGTCGCCACAGGAAAATGTAAATGGAGACAAATTAACCAAACAATATGCTAGGAAACATGTTCCAGAACTTGGACCATAAATATGTTAATATTCTGAATGAATAACATGGCACTGGCCAAGGATTATTTCAACATTTACTCCTTTTTCCAGATATGAAGCTGTGAAACATGAAAAAAATGTCTCATCCTGACAGATAAGGACACATATCACCATATATCACATTTTCCGCAAAATGTGATGTCAGTTCTACTTTGTGAATTGTGGCCATGTCTTCGCAGATGTTAGTTGAGATAACAGCAGCCATTATCTCCGTCCATCTTCATGATACTCTGCCATATGTTGTGCTGCAGGCAAAATCCTCCTCCGACATCTGAATCTGGGGTTTGTTTTGAGCCCTCAACTGTTCTTTAGGGCTGTAGTCCATAGACTCTCTCTTTACTGTCTGACATGATTCTTGTGTGGGTGGTGAAAGAGGCTAGCGGTGAAACTGTTGTGGCGACTGGTCTGAAACATTATTTTGCAAAGTTTAGTTTTCTACCTTGTATCAGACTTTTCATTCCAAACGTTCATGTATCTGAGCTAAAGCACATCCTGTTTGTTTTGTCTCCCTGTTCAAGATTACCACGATCGATGGCTGTGTCCCAATTCAGGGGACACGTCCTTCAGAAGCTTCATTAGAAGACCGATCGTGTCACGCAGCGTGACCGGGGGCCGTCCCATTCCGAAGGGTCCTCTGAATGTCATCCGAGAGCGACAGAGGCTCCAAAAGGCGGAGAAAATTCTTGGCAAACCCATCCCAGAATTCATTGCTGACTCCTGTCTAAGCTGAATACTTCCCTTCAACCAAACAGCAATTCCTAAATTCCTTCACTCAATGCTGCCTCACACTCTAGAACTATAACTACTTTTCACAAGGACTAAAGAACAAACACACACAAACACACACACACACACATGAACGCGCACACACACACACACACGCAAGCACACACAAAGCTCTGCTGGCTCAGCAGCAAGGCAGGCGGAGAGAGAGGGAGTGAGTACAGTATGACTGCCTTTATCTGCTCCATTTGTGCTGAGTCAGCCAAATGTGAAGGTGAGTGTTAACTCTCCTGTAGCAGTTTGATAAATTGGCACAGCAAGATGCCCAGGATGTCAGCCTGCGAGGTGAGGCGCTGCGTCGCTGCAGCTCAAATCTGCCACGCAAAAATTCACACTTCCTTTTCTTCTCTTTCATCGGGTTCCAGAGAAATGGAAAGATAGTGAAAGGTCGGAGATCAAGATAATCCAGTAATACAGTAGAGAAAGAATCTACCCAAGAAGCTCAGAGTTCAACCGTTTTATTCTGAATTGTAGTTGTTTGTTACCTTGGTTTTACTTCCACTAAAAAGTATTTTATTCGAAACTATAGTCAAAACATTTTTTTGAATTTGCCAGATGTTTTGTAACACTGTTCTTAACATTTAATCTCATGGGTAATGTATAGATGTAATGAAATATATCCTTACTTTATTCAGTTGCTCCTCTGGTTGTGTATTAAGGGGTGTAGGCAACCCTCTGAGAACCCAAAGGGAGGCATAGGTGTTGCAGATGAAGCGTTTGCGTTGGTTTGAGATGCTAGCAGCAGTGAATATCGTTAATAAAACCTTTACGATTTCTGCCTCCACCTCAGTGTATATGGGACGTGAAGGGAACTTTAATTTGTATAATTAAAAATGGGCGAATTCTCAAAACTAATTTAGGGGCAACCACTAAAACGGATTGAAGCGGATCTCACTACAGCCCTGAGGTGCACAGAGATATTGTTGAGGCCACTTGCTGGGAGCAAAATTGCATGTTACATAAACTTAGTGAAAGACTTGTGGGGGTGTAACTTATTAATACTGATGGCTGGAGCTGGAGAGAGCACTCCCTTGTCTTCCCGTTTTTCCTGCGCTCTTCCCTCTCCCACCCAGCCTCTCTGCAGTGTCTGAGGTCACTGAACTCAAGATCACTCACTACGGATCACTCCGCTATGCATCATCTCTGCTCCCTGCCGGGCTGCACACACACGGGTGGTCTGCCGGAGGGATGGGCGTATATGCATGCATGTAAGAGCAGAGGAAAAAGAGAGAGGAGAGAAGGGCGGGAGACGCTTCTACTGAGGTGGATGGTCCAACACAGGGTAGAGAAGATGAACAGGAATGAGAGAGGTTAAAGAAGTGATGTTGAGGCTGGACGTTCAGGGAGACTGACAGACATTGCATAAGAGGACGTGATTGAAGACTGCTGTCTGTCTCTTAACCTTCAAACTACTATTATTCCTCTTCTCTTTCATTCTCTCCTTGAGCATTTCTACTGCGCAGACTCTAGCTTTGAAGGCAAAAGATGGCCGCATTCTGAATATTTTGGCAAGTGGGAGGAAGAGAAGACGGCCATCTTTGTGTACAGTCTATGTTGTGTTTGTCGTCATGGCATTTTGCATTCGGTGTTGAACTGCTGACACTCGTGTGACGTTGGTTCACCGGAGTGCAGGGATTGTTCTAAAGGTGCTTGAAGTCCGGAAGATGGAATTGATTATTGAAATAAGATTCACACATCACATAAAACTCTGAAGGCATCTGAGGCATCTCACTGTGAACTGAAGGATGAGGGGTGACATGCATTAGCAGCAATACTGACTTGCAATGGATGCTATTTGTGCCTAAACTATAACATGCATGTAGTGTGGATACCCGGCCTGGTTCGGCCAAAAATGTATTTGTGTTGGTCACGTTGTCTGGTCTGATGTTTTACACTGCATATCTCTATAATAAGCAATGCATCAGGCTCGGTCGGGAGAGGACACTGAAAACAGAATGCCTGTTGGGTAGGAGTCGGGCTCGCACAGAGAAATGTGGCCCAAGCCGCCCCTTAGCGCACAATGTGTTTTTCAACTGCAACCGAAGAAAGATTTATTCTTGTAGCAATTCACGATATCCACAACACTGCAAGTCGATCACATTCTTCATCTGCACTTTTTCAAAGCAGTAAGCCTTGTGTCAGAAGCAGGTGTATTATTTCTTTTCACAGTCCTCGTTCAGTTCTTTGATAAACAAGTCCGCCACCCCCCCCCCCCCCCCCCTCCCCTCCATGTTACATAAGCCTTATGTCCCCTCTGTGTTTTGGTACAACTAGAATTTCAGGTTGCTTGGGGAAATCCATCTCATTTATTATGCATAGAGCCAGCTCAGTGTACGTCTTACAGGCCTGCTGAGATCGACAGAGACGGGGGAAATAAGAGCACAAAACAAGCAGAGCAAGGGAGGAAGAATGCGAGAGAGGCCACCACTGCTTCATTGGTTTGCTCTTGCATAAAGTATGAACTTCTTCATTTACCTGCTACCACCTCAATTGTCCCTGCCCTACAGTGGAGACCGATGTAAGCTGATGAGGCCGAGCTGATGAGAGAGGGCAAGGTGAAGGAAGCCAAGCGGCCACCTGGCTAAAACACTGTTTACCCCTGAAACTCCTAAAGTGTTTTGTGGACTTTCATTTTTCGGTGAACTCTCCCTTTAAGGTGACGCTTCACAATCGATGGCGTGAAGCTGTTACATATTAATAATCTTTCTTCCTCCCAAGAGAGCAGGTGAGGGGGTGTGACAGGAAACGACTGGTCCTCTTAATGATTTATTTGTGGCAAAGACTCAGCGTCACAGCAGTAATCTTTCTCTAGTAGGAACTGTCATAAAGACAATAAAATAATATCTGTTGTATATTGTTGCATTTCCCTCTCCTGAGACAAAGCGATTACTGGTTGGGCAACGATGAATTTGTTAGATTTTGTGTTTTATCAAAGCTCATCACTATGACACAACACATGGAGGATTTTCTACACAACTACAGAACATGTAGCGCTGATCAGATCTTGAGTTTGTGCGTCAGGGACTTTAATATTTCAGTTTCCCTCTGTGCAGCTGCACTCTCCCCATGAGCAGATTGAATCCCCGCTGTGACGCCAGATTGAGCCTGCGAGTGAAGCACTTCACATGCAGGTATCTCACTCACACACTGGCATCGGTCATCTCAGAATCAATGTCTGTGACAACCACCATGTTTTTGTATTTGTATTCTCGTGCAGCACCTTGCAGGAGGTCGGCTCAACCCGCCGTGACGTCTGTGTACTGATCTGGTTTAGGAACTGTGGCCAGCCCTCACTGTGATAAAGAGCAGTCTACTGTACAACCGTGTCTGTGAATAAAACAATCACATGGGTTCTACTGCTTTGAGCATTTATTTATAAAAACATAATTTTCCACATTGTATGGACACAGATGTTTGATCTCGAAGTAGATGATGGTTTGTGGGAAGCAGCTTTATCAAGATAAGTGTTGGTTTGTTTTTCTGTTGATCTGATTTAATCAATCTGACGTATCTCTCTATGGTGGCGTGTGAGGTGAGGCCACATGCTCGTTGTATTTTATTTTCATACAACACTCCTTGCAAATCGCGAGTGTCATAGCCATCCTCCTTCCCTTCCTCGAGTTGAGAAGCAAAATGAGTGCAAACATTCAAAAACACTCTTCTCATCTCGCCTCATTTGGTGCATTTGATTATATTATTCTATTACCAAAGACAGAAAGAGAGACACTTATCATCTGTGTATCAACATGATATAGTCACACAAAATATCATGTTGCATTGATTTTTGTCCTCAGCTCCCATATGCTGCAAAATGAAATGCCGAGTATTCAGAAAAGGGGCAAATTGTAATCAAGTTTGTATTTTGCATATTTTAGTAAACTTAGATTTTAACATGAATATTTGTATTGTGTTTTGTTTCTCAATTCATAAACCAAAATATGTTCTGTACTTCCTTTATATATATCTTTTCAGTTCGATGACTGATGTGTCATTTTGATGCTTTATCACAGAGCTCCTTTTTTTATCAATGAGACATTTATAATTTAAAGAAACCATTTAAAACAGGTCACGACGATATATTCATAACAACAAAGTGAAAGTGAGGGTGACAGTTTCTGTATATTTAACACCATGAAGAAAGAAAGGGTAATTATGTTAAATCATTCTGATTATTTCAAGCCTCTTTTTGGAGCCCTCATTCATTTAAGTGCACCTCACAGTGTACATCAGTGACTAATAGGGCCCCAGACACTGCCACGTGATCAGTGGTTATCACATTGCTGCTTATGGAGACTGACACACTTCATGTCACAGCTGGGGGGGGGGCACTCGAGGCCCCGAGGGACGAGCACCACAGCTCGGAGGGCGAGCTGATGTAAGGGCCATCTGCACCTATGTGTGTGGGATATTATTTCATACAGAGATTGTGTCTGCAAATCTTGTTCTGCTCAAAGTGATAACACACACACACACACAAATAACACAAACCGTAACTCTGTATTTAATCAGGCAGATATTGGACACTTGATGAGCACTGGTGAGAAATTGGAGATGAGAGGCTGTGAGATCCAGATTAAGAAAGTGCTAGATAGTGTGTGTCTGCCCAACGTAGTGCACATATAGAGAGAGAGAGTCATTTTGAACCAAGAGCACAGAGGCAAGGCTCTCTCTGTTTCCATTTACGTATCAAACGTTGAGCATAAATGAGCCTCAAGTCTTGAGAACACAACGTAACACTGGATATATAATGTAACGAGTGAGTTATGCATTTATAGCAAATGGCCGAAAAATAGGCTTTTATTCCAGGCGAATCTAAATCGAAACAATCATGTGTCTCTAATCCCCTGATGATGGAAAGTGTTGTTTGGATTCTTGATGTTTAAATATCTAATTAACTGCAGAAAGCTGAGTGAAAGAGACGTGGACACAAAAATAAACAGTTCTTCGGCTTCCACAGCAGCTGCAGAGAGGTTTTAAAGCACCCTCTCAAAGAAGACACGCACACGCACGGGGCTCCCGCGCACACAAGGGCTCAGTCATACTCACAGAAACTTTAACAACCAAACAGTGCTGAGAGCAGCTCTTTGAGGACTCACATCGCTGCAATTAAAAAACAATTTGGAGAAGAGAGGACAACTTCAGATCGGTGTTGACAAAACACGCTGGCGCCACAGGGAGAGAGACGAGGATCCAAGCTGCCGGCCACCTGCACTGGTGGCATTGACTCATTGCCAAGGAACATTGAGTCAGAGAAAAACAGGCAGGGATAAATAAATGTGGGAAAAAAAATCCACATTTTCTGTTTTAAACAAAGTGCTTGTGGACAAAATGAAGGTGAAATAAGCCACGACTCCACAGCATGAGAGGATTCGCTCCTTCTGAGTGGGCGGTTTGAAATGTCTTATTTGTCATGGAAACGCTTGTTCCAATTACTTCCCGGCCCTTTGTGCACACGTTCGCCCGAGAGTTCAATCAGAGATGTTCTCCCTCTCTCCGTCTTCGTGTGCTACTCTCTCTTCCTCCGAGTGAAGCGTCTCCGCCACGGGCACCGTCTTTGACCGGTCCACAGTTATGATAAAAGTTCCAAGTACTAGATGCAGGTTTGCATGATGCCCCCCCCCCCCCCCCCCCCCCCCCCCATTAACCCTGCAGAAGACCACATGATTAATTGTTTGTTTTTAAACGTGGGCAGCACATTAGGTCGACTACAGTGGCACTCAATAGAGCGCTGACCTCCGTCAAGGCCCATCAGTCGTCTCACACTCAATCAATCTGCACCCAATCGCACACACTCGTAGTCAATCAGTTCCCGAAATGAGCCTGATTCTGAATGAATCCTTGGGAAATCAAGGTAATAAATTAGATTCCCAGATCCAGTGAAATGGGGTCTTTGTTGACCATGTCCCATCCTTACACCAAGTTCAACTCTACACACACACACACACACTGCACACATACAGAAGGCAAAAAGATTTATAATCAGCTGTGTGCTGCCGATGTTCCTGTTGCAACCAGGGACACTCGCACCTGCACTCTAGTGCGCACAGCATGTATGTCTGCACACGCCCACGTACTGTAGATGGATACGTACATTCACTTGTGTGTCTGTGTGTGTGTGTGTGTGTGTTTGAGATGGAGAGAGAGTAAGAGAGAGCCAGAAAGGGAGCATCTCGCTGTGAAGCAGCACATTGACTTGCTGTAGCCTTGTTACAGAGCCACGTGCCAGAAGGTGACTGTGTCATGGTGAGGGCGGGAGCTGATGGGGTTTATGAGAGGCTGGTATGGAATGAATGTCGCCCTCTGAAAGTAAACTCTGACAAAAATAAAAATCAATTTCACCACAATGAGAGAGAATTATCCGTTATACAAACATGAAAGAATTTGAATTTATCAATATGAATGGACGAGGCGATAGTTGTGTCCAGCTCCAGGGCCCGGGTCTACGAGGGAGGCGGCCCCCTGCAGACCGAGAAGGCTGATCCGAAACGAGAGGGTCCGGTCTACGAGGGAGGCGGCCCCCTGCAGACCGAGAAGGCTGATCCGAAACGAGAGGGTCCGGTCTACAGAGGATTTCCAAGCTTGTCCAGCTCTTTATTGCATTGTGAGCTACTTTGAGCAGCTGCACTTACAGCGGCTCAGAGACACAGATAGCTGGCTTGTTAGCTTCTTCACCTTCCCTAGATAGCACAGCTTAGCTGGTCCTAAAATGTTAACTCCGAAGGATGCGGCACCAGAATTGAGACACAGCTAAAGACAAGACGGGCGACATTATTATCTATCTGCCGACTTTTCCCTAAAGTGTCTTGAAGGGTATTGGTGCACGTCCCCGCTGAGCGATCACGTGTGGTTGGTGATGATATGATGACAAACACATTCAAACTCGGAAAAAACTTCCCCAAGAAAAAATAGAAAGCTGAATATGAGACAGAATTTCTAGATGAGAAATTTCCTCTGCGTTGGATGTACATTTTTAGTTATGTAATTTTAGCAGCCCCCCCAACCCCTGCCTGCGTCAATCTGGGTAAATTTGAAAATGCCAAATGACACATCACGGTTTATTATCGTATATTAAGGCTGATTACATACACAACTCATCGCCAGCCAGGGCGCACAATGAGTCCTTATACATTGTGATCACATTATAGTGCGGCATGCCCAGCTGCTGCCCCTGTTGTGCTGCATCTCTCCTAACACCTGTCCCATAACTCTTCTGACACATTCACAATGTGTCAGCGCAGCTTCTATTCTCAGTGGCCATTGTTTCTCCTTGTTTAGACAGGATGTTGACAATAAGGGAGGTTTAGAGGGACAGAGGGAGACGAGGTGTGTTACGGGCACAAATGGAGGGATGGAGACGATTTAGCGTTTCCTGTTGGGATGAGGTGAACGATGTTGTCTTCCGATCGAACTGGGAGCAGTGCAGACACACAGAAGAACACCTGCAGGCTTTGTTCACACCAGTGTTGCTGAGGCAAACTCAATTAATCCATCACGCCGAAATTTGAAAACAAAAGTCAATTAGGAAATACAAGGCATGGTGCTTCTATTTAACCGAGAAGTTAAATGCTGAAGAGATGTGTAGCCTGTGTTGAAAGTCCTTACCGACCAAATCTGAATGGAGATTTGTTTTAATTCAGTTCAAATAAACAATTTGTTTATTTGACTATTTCATTATTTCATCCAGAAAGAAATAACTCTATCCACCCAACCACCGATCCATTTTTTTTAAATATTCATCATCCTCTTCAAGGCTTCAGTTGTTTATGGCATCTTCAAAATGTTTGATCCAAAAAAGATAAAAGCAATGAACAATGGAGTTTTAGCCTCAGTGGATGTTTCATAACACGCTCTCAGGTGCTCCTATAACCAAGAGCTGCTCTTCATCCTCTTTAGACTACACTCAGGAATCCTACATGCGTGTGCTTGCCTCTTATTTTAGTCCATGTCTGAATTCCCAGCAGAGGTACAGAGCTGACGAGTTACAAGTCTTGCATTTTGTATCAAGTGAGCAACATATCTGAGGAGCAGAAGACAGTTTTTTCAGAATAAATAATTTGACATTTGGTGACATTTTCTGATTCAAATTTTAGCATAATAACCTTAATACTAAATAAAAAGGGAAACAGGAAATATTGCTTCCATCTAAAAGCAACACAATTTTTCTATTTTCAAGATAAAATTCAGTTACTCACAATTTATTTTTCTTCCATTGACAATTAAAATACATCAACCCAGCTTTCTCCAATGGTCTTGTCATTGCCATTAAGTTGCCAGGCAACCAGAAGAAACTGTTCTCTGAATTTCATGGACACATTTTACACAAGCACACACACAAATAACACAAAACCGACACTCTGTATTTAATCAGGCTGATATTGGACACTTGATGAGCACTGATGGGAAATTGGAGATGAGAGGCTGTGAGATCCGGATTAAGAAAGTGCTAGATAGTGTGTGTCTGCCCAACGTAGTGCACATTATAGAGAGAGAGTCATTTTGAACAAAGAGCAAGGTCGCAAGGCTCTCTCTGTTTCCATATACGTATCAAACGTATCAAAAAATGGTGATCTGACAGCAAGGACGAGTCAACGTGACCAAGAAAAGGACACACAACAGGTTCGTCCATTTTACTTGTTTGTGCTCAAATAAGCAAATAAAATGAATATAATCAAAATTGACCCACATGGTCCAGTCATGTCATGTCGATGCAGAAACCACGATTTGATCTTAACTCACGGCAAGAAAGCTCAAGGCTATTTCTCCAAAACAGGAAATTAATCTTTTAAAAAGTGCCAGGAAATGTATTCTGTAAAAGTGGAGCTTCACTCAAGGAGATAATAAGGGTTCGAATATTACCGACAATCATCTTCAGATTGCAGATTAAGAAGAGGGATGTCCATCCATTTACAAGCAAAGTGCATAGAGCCGAACCGGCCTAATTGAAACATCCTCACTTTGCCATTCTGCACATGCACAATTCCACTCAATCCTGCTAAAATAATTCATACATCAATAGGGCTGCTACTTCCTGGAACAAAAAAGCGATGTACCCGTCTTCTTAGAAATAGTCGCGACAATGTGCATCAGTGGTCTGTGTATGTGCGAGGGCCTATTTAAAGACGTGTCCCTGCTTTTCTCTAACCCCCTCACGAGCTCTGTTTGAAGCTCAGTGCTGCAATGTGTGGAGCTGCAGACACACACACAGCCAGCAGCATTAACGGGGGGCACAGCAGATGTCAGCCGTTGGCGTGAGACAGTTACTGATGGTATGACAAATTGTTCATTTTCAGATACATTGATCAGAGATGTATTGACATTGGATGAAGAAAGGTTTGTGTTTTGTAACAACAAAAAACCACACAACACTGAACTTTGCTGTGTAAGTCAGAACGCCACAAACCCTCCTCGCCACACAACATGATTATCATGTAAGACAGTTCACGGATGTTCAAGGAGCAGATCCCAAATCTGCCTGTTCAAACTGCTGTGACTGTACTTTCCACCGATGACGTGAATTAATGTATTTTCTTTAGTTTTCTAATTCATCTTTCATTTTTCTACTGAACATTTCTACTCGTCTCTCTGACTTTTATCTTCTTCCGTAAAGCTCGAGCATTCATCATCATATTGATGTGACTGATGCATTTACTGAACAGTTCTTGTGGAGACCTGTTTCTAAATATAGCATCATGTAGTCTATAGTTCTCTGGAGGATGAGACGTTATAGCTAATGGATGCATTCATCTCTGGTATCATGTCATCGTGTCTTGTCCTTTTCAGTCTCTACACTGTCAACAAGCTACAGGTGGAGGAATAAAAACATCAATGCCAATGGTGAAAATATGCTGCAAACCAGGGGGATTTTCAAATCTTGACTGATTTTAGAACCATGGAAGACCCAGACTTAAATGTAATCGATGTTTAATCTTTTAATCTTGAGAGCTCACACACTAGACGATCCAGTCGAGGCTCCGGCCAACACACTTCCAGACGCGGCTCCAGAGACTTGCGAACTCACAGGAACTAACAAACGTGACTTCACGATGAAAAACAAACATGGAGGTGCACTTAAGGGGTCACGGTTTCATTTTAACTGTTGTATGGACAAACTCATGGACTTTCTCTCTTTTCACTCTTCAGGAGTTCCCACTACCTCCAGTCATCTGACCAGCTGTTCCATGTGTTGCTCTCAATTTACAAATAGAAAACTGTCGACCCTCCATGTTGACCATATTATAATGTTATTACGGAGCCGTCGCAGTTGGGTCATCTCTGCCTGCTTGTTCCTTTCAGTATGAAACCCTACCACATATCTACCTGGGAAAGAGGCTCTAGTTGCTCCTCTCTGGTTGTGTATATCCTGTCCTTGTGATTTGAGCATCAGCATAGGGTGTATGGATTAGAAGCTATGGATCCTTATTTGTTACTCTACACTCCTGTGCAGCTCCTTAGGGGGCAGGAGAAGCCGGTGGCTTGACCGTTTGTCACGGAGGCCAGGTCAATAGTTGATATTGACAAAAAGATTAATTCAGGAAATACCAGCTTCAGTCGGATCCCCTACTGCTTCAAGGTACATATATCTAATGAATCCAGAACTCTTTGTCTGTGGCTTGCATTCGATGGGATCGCTCCCCGAGGTACAGGGGGTGAAAGGTTCCACTACAACTGGGCATGTGTTTAAAATGTGTCTAAATAAATGAGGACGGCATCATTTTGTGGTCACGACTACAATTGATTGTCATTTACCTCGGCACAAAATTCATTAATCACTGATTTAATGAATCAGTGCTCCAGCGCATATGTTGCGAGACCAACAGGTGCATGATGGGTATGGCTAAATGTTTAAATATGGACAGTGGATCCCTCATCCCTCATCAGTGAGGTGTGCACCACCTTCCTGCTTTGATAACCACTCATGTGACTGCAGCTTTTCAGCTCAATGTTATGAAAACTTGGCGAACCTCCACCTGAATGCTCAAACAGACGGGGATCGGAAAGGGCAAGGGGAGAGAGGCTGGTTTGGGATTTTCGGAGATGAGGGGGATAAATAAGCGAAAGGAAACACCAGTCTGCACACATGTTCTAACTCAACGAAGGTCAAACACCCAGAGCATCATCATAGCAGTGACTGACAGGTAAATATCACAATTAAACTGCTGCACAGATAAGCAGGTGAAGAATATTTGTTCACCTCAACATGACTACAACCCTCTCTCTGACCAGTAAAAACAATTTCCCTGTGTCACTTTGACATGGCACACTGTTGTTGATGCTGTTACAATGATGTCTTTCCTCCACTTTGCTCCGTCTGCTGCTCAGTGCGAGGACCCTCACCTGCTCTCACAGCTGCTCTGTGTTCCTGCTGGGACTTCATTTAAGGAACAGTGAATTGGAACATGGTGATGGTGGATCGTCCCCAGTGCATTCACTGCCTTCTCTCATGTCACAGGATTGCTAGAGTGTCTTCAATGGGCTGGAACTGGTCAAACAGATGTATCCTTGTTATCACTTTATTATTTTGTTTATCCCTTCCTCTACATTTTTAAATTTTTTGTACTTTTTGTAAGAGTATAAGTACCTTTACTTGAGTACAGTTTTCTCTCCACCCAATCTGTAGCTGTACATCAGCACTGACTGAAAGTGGAGACCGAGCTCCATCCTCACGACTGTCGGCTCTAATTGAGTCTGCTCCCCTTATTAAATGAAGACGGGAAACAGACACGCCTCCTGTCTTGTGGAGTTCTTGTTCCCTGAAGCCCACGCGCCGCAGCTTATTAATCAGGAGCTGATCAAGCAAGCAGTCCGACTAATTCGGCTGCTGTTCAGGTGCAGAAAAGACACTCTGTTCTTTAATCAGTGAAGGGGTAATTAATTGCAGGAGGATCTGCGTGGTAATTGATGAGCTATTCAAAGCTCTGCTCGGTGTAATCTGAAAACCAGTGTCATGGTGAGGCTTGTGTCGTCGTATCTACTCGAGTGTGTCGAAAGCTTTTACGCATTGAAGATATAATTACACAATATTATAAACTAGTAATTTATCCAAATGGGTTTGTTTGTTGTGTCCCTGCGTTGAGGCTTATTAGCAAAAAATACAAGGAATAGATAAATAGACAAACATACTGGAATTCAGACTGGTCGATAGATGCCGCTATAGCTCCCTTTTGTTTTGGTGGATCTGTGATTCAGTTTGTCTGTCTGTCGCTCAAATGATGTCAGAGGATATTAACCTGGAGTCTATTGATCGTGTTGCTCTCAGCAGGGGGCTCATGGCTGCAGAACCTGGTCTCATTCATAAAGTGAAAAGTCTTCAAGCTGATCCATATATCTGTTTATTGCTGCTCTACTGCATTCAGATACAGACACTTCAAAAACAATTACAGCTGCCCTGAGAGAATGATGCTGATCGAGGCAGAGTCATTTACCCACAAAGCAATCAATCACCTTCTTAAAACATGCATTATCTCTCTCTCTCTCTCTCTCTCTCTCTCTCTCTCTCTCTCTCTCTCTCTCTCTCTCTCTCCCTGTCTCATCCTTTGACGTCCGACAGATTATCTGAGTGTGGATGTTTCTCTCCATCTGGAGCTCGGAGCCAGGTCACTGTTTGCCCGAGCTCCGAGCTCCTCGGGGGAACAACCAAGGAAGAGGCTTCTCGCTAGTCAGAGCACAGAGCTTCGACTCCAGGGACGTAAACAAGTTCGTGGCTCTGGGCCTGGACGTGCCGTGCAGAGTCTCAGCATGCAGGGAAACAACCCCCCCCCCCTGTGAGAGACTGACCTTACACTGACTGCCTGATTTCACCTCAATCAAAACAGGTGTCTGTCTCTTATTCTGCGAGTTGTAAGATGAGTGAAACAAAAACAAAAAAAAGGAGCAAAAACAGGTTCGTATTTATCGCATTTTCTAGAACAGAGAGAGTTTCTGCAACTCTATAGCTCAATATTTAATGCACTAGTCAAATGAACTGCCTAAACGCGATGAGATGAAAGTGTCTTTTCTTCTCAGCAGTGCTTGAACTTTAATCACCATTCAAAGATGACAGTCTCCTTCATGATACAATTATTGAGCTGTCTAGTCATGTCTTCTCCTCCACTTCACTAATGCACTCACGTGTATCTGAAGAGCAGCCTGTTGTCCTCATGCAGCAATGCCACACGAGGAGATTCATCACTATGATGTGTTGTCTGAGCAGAGTGTGTAATATGATATCGCCATAGCACAGAGTTAGTCTTTATTCATCATGAATCTGAGGGAAAAGATAGTAACCTGACTCCGATGTGTTCCATCTCTCCTCCCGAGTATAAGACACTGAGTCCCAAATTGCCCCTGAACCAGTGTGAGAGTGTGTGTTTGTTGACAGGCACTGAAAAAAGATGGGTGTGACCAGCAGTGTTCGCAAAGACTTGAAAAGCAATACACAACTCATTACCATTTATAGATTTGCACCAGTCCAGATGACACCACCACTGAAACCTCATTGGTTTGGTGCATTGATTTATAGGAAAGAGCAATAAGGAGCAGTAAATGTTTTTTCTCTGGTTTGTTTACATTAGAAAGCTAGAGTGCACACCTAGGACACACAGTCCCATTAAGCCACAACAAATTGCAAACATACGCACCAATATCAGTTCCCTAAATGTGCTTGATTTTGTCCATCATGACCCATGAATTATTCCCTAGGACATGAGAGAAAATGATAAAGAAATTGATCAAATATTCGTGGATCTGACCCCTCGGTGCAAAATATGTAATGGATCCTTTCCTGACGCACACCGCAGCCTTTGAGTTTCCAGAAAATCAGTTCAGGTGTTTTTGAATAATCCAGACAAAACTCAAAAGACATTATCTCCTTGGTGGAGGTAAAAATGGTCTGCCTGAAATCTGAAGCTGTGAGAAGAGAAATACCATTGGTTTTGGAGTTGGGATGTTTTTTGGCATCCCAACTCCTAATCGTTATCACTTCAGAGATAATGTAAGATAACAAGCACACACACACACACACACCTTGGGTGATTGATCTGTCTGTGTGTGTGTGGGGGGGGGGGGGGTAATTGTGTGCATTCTGCTAAATTAATAGATTACAAATGTTCATTTGTCAAATCAGTGACAGATCAATAGATTGTTGTCATTACAGCAACAGATGTGATAGCCCTTAGCTGGCCGCAGAGGACAACAGAGTCTTCCATCACCACTGGAGCACGGCAGAGCGAGGGGCCAATCAGGCTCAGGACAGGATGTGATGAAGCAGCATCAAGGTAATTATAAACATGACACTCACAGAAACTAGTGTCCAAACCAGGACAATCAAACAACATCAGGATCATCCGACACCAGGAGAGGCCGCTCTGATCTTGTCCCAAACTTAGAACTATATGCACAAAGCTCTGATTGGCTGCAGAGGAGGACTGTACATTCACGAAGAGCAGAGCTAGGATACAATTTAATCACAGTGTCAATGAAATACCACGGTAACACACTCAGTGCACAAGCGTGCTGACTCCCTGTAAACGCTATTACATCGTAACCGGGGTTGAATGGTGTGTGAAACCCTTTATGATGCACTTCCACTCGAGTGTCCCTCCATGCAATGAATACCATGACATACAAAGGAAACACAAATGGGTTAGATAGGGTGAAGCAAGGAGCTCTGTCTGTTGGTGACATATTGGATGTTATTTGCATCGTCAAATGTTCAAACACAGCAGTGTGTCTTCTGCCTCTGTGCCACTGTGACCTGAGGGGAACTCTCCTTCATCCTTCAACCTACAGTATATACCAGGCTTCAAACACAGAGGGGGGAATGTGTCGCCACAAAGGAAACGTGTGCATTAAATCCACACTGACACAGGGTTGTGTAAAATACACGCAGTGGTTGCGTAAGGGACCAACTCCTTAACACACCGAGTGGAGAGGGAACTTGTGTTCCCTGATGTTTGGATGAGAGGGAGCTGTAGCGAGCATCTCTCCACACCAGCTCACACTAACACACTCAGAGTGAAGCACGTGCACGGTTTGTCCTTCTCCACCTACAACACAACACTGACAAACACGGTTCGCTGCGCTGGATGAGGGACAGCAGCAGCTCCACCGCGCGGCGGATCCTCGGACGCGCGTCTCGGCCGCAACGAGTTCAGAATGTCCCTTTGGTGCAAAACGACGAGCGGTGCTTCACTGGCAAGTTTACAAACATCAGAACCATCGCACGGACCTGCGGGTCGCACGCACCGTGCTGCGCTGCGACCCGTGCAAGAGGACCGGGGTGCAGGAGACGTGTGGAGGCATCACAAGAAAAACTTCACCTACCTCCTCCACGGTGAGGGGCATGCAGATGCGGTACTCCTTCATCAACATAGTCCCTTCTTGCACGGCGGTGGTGCAGGAGAGATGCTGGGCGGTCGGGGCGTCAGTGCCGGGCTCGATCCTGCGAATCAATCCTGGAACTGGGATCAATTTGGTCCGCGGGGAGGAGAGAAGGGATTCAGCAGAACACTCCTGACTTCTGCATCAGTAACAACAGCCCCTCCGCTTCCTTACACACACACACACACACACACACACACCACAAACACACCAAGTCCCCAAATACCAAGAGGCTCCCTCCAAATAATCCTCCTGCAGAAATCAGCTGCTGGGACAATGTCCTCACTGATGTCCAAACAGTGTGTCCTCTGCAGGGAGGAAAGTGTCCAATCGCACCAAACTCCACAGAACAAGTCGCTCCTGCAACCGCAAAGCTTCACTGCAGCTTCTCCTGCCCCGTACAGGGACTCGAACCTCTTTCCTCGTGGTTAAAAACCCTCTGCGTTTCACTGCGATCACTTAAAATCAGTTCACCCCCCACGAATGCACCTCACTGGCTGCGGTGAGTTTTTCCTGACAACTCCCTCCAAGGATGCGCAGCCTTGTGGAGCAGCTGCTCCAAACCAGCGAGCAGGAGGCAGCGCTGCACCGGAAACACAGAGGAGTTCACCCCGCAACATAAAAGCACCTCTGCATAACAGGAGGCCACTATTGATCTAGTGCATTACACGTAAAAGTGTATTGTATGTGAGCCTATAGGTCAGAATACAATGGATTGATCCATTTTCATAATTGGGCTTTTACACCAAACATTCGATAAGATCTTATTTTGAAAGAAACCGGAAGTCCTTTTTCTTTCTGGCCGCTTGACACAAGAGAGAGTGAGGGAGAGAGAGAGAGACAGAGAGAGAGAGAGAGACTTTTAAAATGTGTGAAAGTAATAATTAAATATCTGGCACGTCTCATTAGACCTTGGTCCTGAAATGTGAAAGTGCAGCATTGTAGTATTAGAATTCATATACACTTTATTTATATTGCACATTTCCAAACAAAGTTAGAAGTTAGAAGAAAAACAGGTCTGATGAGTTTTTCTTTATTACATCATCATTTCAACTGAAACCCCTTTATTTATTTTATGAGAACCAACCTAAAGGTAGTGAATAATATACCCCACTTTGTGTGTGAGTGTGTGTGTGTGTGTGCGCGTGTGTGTGTATAAACATAAATCAATATAGAAATAAATCAATCAATATGGAAATAAAACAATCACTATGGAAAACCAGTAGGAAGTTCACAGAGTAGTTGAGGATGTTTCTAACACGTGATTTCCTGGATAAACATGATGGAGTCTTACCGGTGGAGATGAGCAGTAGTGTGGAAACTCCACGGTATAAGGGTGAAGAACACTTCACCCTTATACTCTTCATCACGAGGGTCTTCACAGCAAACCGTCTCCGTACTTCATGGAAGCAGGAAATTTGGCTCCGGCTCGTACATCCTGTTTGCAAGAGGAAATCCACAGCTGACTCTCTCGGCTCCGAACCGTAGTTGGGAGCTCAGCTCACTGGTCTGGGCCGGCCCTGGTAATGTTGGCTACCTAGGCGAGATTTAAAATTGGCACCCCCAACATACACATGCAAACTGTCATGCATCCCAAGAACTTTTGATCTGTAAACAGATGCACACACAGGCAGACAAATTTGTAAGCTATAAAAACAGTAGAAATATATAATAAAATATATCAAAAGAGTCCTGTACTGATAGCATATATGTCATGTCGACACAAATAAACATTAATGATGTCCACAATCGGGGTGATTCTTACCTCTATATTGTTATTTCTTCTCCTCCTCTACTTTGCGGTGCTTTCTGAATTGTGCACTTGTTAATTTAATCTTTTTTTGATTCATCTTTGACTCTAACCGCAGTCCCTACTTTGCTGCCAAAATGAGTAGGTTTTTATACATCTCTTTGTATGCAGCATGCTTCTATAAGGAACTGTTGTGAAGTGAAATGAAACTCCTTTTTTCCTCTTCATGCTGAAATAAAGTGGATTCATTTTATCTGACGTTTTTGATCACATCTTTATAAAACACCTCACTAGCTTCACACTACAAACCCTATGGGGCTGGGTAAATGTTTTTTGAGAGAAGATTCCAGATTCATTCACTAGACTGGTACTCAGTAGAGCTCAACAGAGCCGTGTAGGTTCATCTCTGATCCATGCAGCTTCCTTCTAACAAGCTGTGTGGTTATTGGTCCAGTAGTTTATTACATAAACCTGTTGACTGACAAATCAGAGATGGAAACATAACCACCTTAGCAGAGGTAATAAAACCTCCATCCATTTATCAAGGAAATGTCACCAACATTAATAATTATTAGAATCACAACAGGAAATTAAAAGTACAATGAAATGTCGAGAATATCTAAATAGTTGACGGGTAATTTTCTGTTGGTCGACTTATCAATTAATTTATTAAAAGCTAATTGTTTATATTTGTTTATTTTTGTTGTGCACTGATTGCTGGTTGTACATCAAATTCTCCTTGAAGGATATTAAAGATTTTCTTTTATGGACAACTTTAGTTAATCACAAGCTGCACAAACCAAGCCAGAGCAGCAGAGGAACCCAGCAGCCAGCAGGGGGCAGCCTCAGGACATCACAGCAGACTGTGATTCTTGTAAGGCGTTCAAAGACCAGGTTGGAAAACGTACTGGGTTAAATCTCTAACGATCATCCAGTATCTAAAAGGCAAAAATATAAATGTAACTTTTAAGTAAGGCTGTCAAATATATGTAGTAAAGTACAAATATTTTCTCTGAAGTGTATCAAAAGCAACATAACATGACACGGACACACACACATGATGACTTGGCCATCGTCTGATAGTGTTTAGTTCTCGAAAGTAATCATCAGGCAGTGTGGCCGAGTTGGTAGAGCGTCCGTTCTCCATGAAGAAGGATCCGGGTTCGAATCCCACTCCTCCCCAACTTTAAGCTGGAAATATATATAACTATTAAAATTTGTGGGATATCACTTATTAATTGCTAAATATCTTACACTATGTAAATTTAACTTAATTAAATATAAAAAAAAGGAAAACATTTAATTAAAAAAAAAAAAAGAAAACTGCGCGCGCAATTTCTGCGCAATAGGCTTCTGCGCAGGACGTGCGCAATGGGCTTCTGCGCAGATGTGCGCAGTAGCCTTCTGCGCAGCATGTGCGCAATGGGCTACTGCGCAGCATGTGCGCAATGGGCTTCTGCGCAGATGTGCGCAGTAGCCTTCTGCGCAGCATGTGCGCAATGGGCTACTGCGCAGCATGTGCGCAATGGGCTTCTGCGCAGATGTGCGCAGTAGCCTTCTGCGCAGCATGTGCGCAATGGGCTACTGCGCAGCATGTGCGCAATGGGCAACTGCGCAGATGTGCGCAGTAGGCTTCTGCGCAGCATGTGCGCAATGGGCTACTGCGCAGCATGTGCGCAATGGGCTTCTGCGCAGATGTGCGCAGTGGGCTTCTGCGCAGCATGTGCGCAATGGGCTTCTGCGCAGGATGTGCGCGCGCAGTTTTTTTTTTTTTTTTTTTTAATTTAATTTAATTTTTTATTCAATTTTTTAATATTTAATTTTATATATATTTTTTTTTATATAAAATTTTTCATCATCATCATCACTTCTCCACGCTGGTTCAGGGGTAAATGATGCTGGTCTTCACAGACCCAGATTATGTGTGGGTGTGTGTGGCCGCGGAGCCTCCCGGTTCCTCCCGGTGCGAACAGCCCAAGTATTTAACATGGGCGAGGAAAGGAGGTGGACCGCTTTTCGCAGCGCTTCTACCTCCGGTGCGTCCCCGGGGTTAGAGAATGATGGTGTGACGTTAATGTATTGTTTTACATTGCATATGTCACGTCATGATAAATAAGTCTCCTATGTCGCCTGTACCAGGAGCCGCCCCTGTCACTGGTTATCTTGGCTCGCTGTCTGAACGGTAACCAGCCGTCCGGATCGCTCCGTGAATAAGGAGGAGGAGATGTTTCTTTACTTGGAATGCAGCCACTCTATTTCTCGGATATACAGCCGGAGCAACACTCTCCTCACCTCCAGTTGGTTCGTCACTTCACGTTATACACATACTTTTAGCGTTTTTTACCCACAATACCCTGGTGCACTACGTCACACACTACAAACTTTCCTTAAAGGGGCAGGCCATACCTGCAACACAACAGCTCTCGGTCTCATATACAGATGAGAGGGATTTTTTACACACTGTCTGATAAACATTCCGACAGTAAAGGCAAGGAGTAATGATGAATAAGGTTTTCTTTAACAAGAGAAGTCTTTCATTCTCACTTTCCAACGTTAAACTATGAAATGAACTGAACTATGAACTAGTTCAGAATTTAAATGGTGCACTATGAACGTGAACTATTCATGTTTACTTGTATGAACTGAAATTTGAACTAGTTCATGAGAGGTGTAAACTTACACAACACTGGCCATATCGCCGAACCCTACAATTGACTCTTCAATATACATGTTGTTAGTCTTAATAATCTGATCTGCAATGCTTGTTTGAGAAGCTAGATGTCACCAGAGACACATAAATGATGTGTTCAACGTAACCATCACGCATCTCTTTGTAAGATCTTCACAGTGTGAAATGGTTCTGTACAGTGCACAGCGTGTGTATGTTATTGAAAACTTGAAAACTTGACAATGAATGTAATCAAATAATAAAACGTATGAATCAAATCAATAGCTGTGTTATATAAAAATAGATTGATTTAATCTTTAAAGAGGAAGACAATCGAAAGTTAAAAAAAAGTGACACTGGGAGTTAGATTTTCATACCAGCAGTTGTTTAAAAAGTCACGTGTACTTAATGTTAACAGTAAAATGAATTATGAATGAGTAACCTGACAGTTAATTGGTTTTGCTTATATCAATCCAGTGGACAGTTGGTATTGTAGCTGGAGGATTCCACTATTTCCTCTGTGTTGTGAATGAAGGAAACAGAAGTGAATACGTCTCAACTGCAGAGGGTGCACTTGTGTTGTGTATCTGAATTCAAATTCTTACACAGCCAGTGTCTGAGAACAAGACTAAACACATTTAATGAGAACACAGTAGTGTGGATGTTGCCTCAGATTCATGAGCACAGCAAATAAACATGCATGTGCGAAAACAGAAAATCTGATGGTAAAGTATATTTCTTAGTGATGTGTAATTCAGGGGACAGAAAACTTCTGCTTGTGTTTCTTGAAGTAACAACTTGTGGAATTTGAGGCTCACCTCTTAATTGTTTTATAATTGTTATATTCCTGACAGTTTTTGAGTGTTAACCACAATTCACTGATATTTAATGCGTTGAACTTCACCTTCATCTGTTTAATGTTCTGCGCCCATTGATCCAGAATACTTCCTCGTTGCTTTGCAGATTGCAGATGCTCATTGTTGTAATGTGGAGGTTTAAGGTTTTCTGTCTGATGACGTTTCCATGTAGACCCAGTGTGACCCAGTGTGGGAGTCGGTGCTGCACAGTGGAACACAGCTGAACCCTGAAGCTCCTGTCCGGCCCAGCAGCATTTAGTTTAATCTGAATGATTTCTCTTCCTTCCAGATTTCACTTGAATGTGCGTTGAAAGTTAAAGTGTGACGGTCAGGACACCTGCTCTCACTTTTCTCCAGATATAATACCTGGACATGCAGCACTCAAAATCCTCTGTAAGTGGATTTAAAAGTGAAATAATATACAGAAATGTTTGTAGTTTCAAATTAATGACACCTGCAGCAGTTAAGCAAACACACACAAACACACACACACACACAGACACACACACACACACACACACACACAAGCGCCAAAATCAGTTTATTCCAGCTGGTACCATTGTCGACAGAGGAGAAACTGTTGCTAAGAAACCATGGCTTCCTCGCCTCTTGCTGCTGAGCATCATTAGTCGGCCTTCACTGTCACTCTGCTAACCCCTGAGCCCAGTCAGTCCACTGTCACTGCAAAGAGAGGAGCTGGTTCCCCGGCTTGCTCAGTGGTAGGGGTTCGAGGGGGGGGCCTCCTGCTCATCCGACACTGGTATCGGATGAGCACTGCCGGCCAGGTGAGGAAGCTGGATGTAACCTTCTTGTTTAACAGGGAGGCTGTAACTTGGCTGTCAAACATTAGGACCATAGAGAGTATTCAACATTTTAAAAGCCATCATCATTTAAAAATATTTTAAGATATTATAAGGAATCACGTTTTATAGTCTAGAAAATAACAGTTCATTACTTGTCTTGTGGATCAGAGAATCCTTCACAAACTATGAAATCAGCCACTGCTCCTAGAAAAGAAGATTTGATTTCTTTATAAACTTTAAACTCATCAATCTTTACTCATCAAATAGTATAGTTATTTACAGTAAGTTACATTATTTCATTACATGTCATTTGGCAGACGCTTTTATCCAAAGCGACTTACATTGCGTGCATTCAACATCTATGAGGGGCCATTTTTTTACCAAGGACACTTCGGTATGCAGATGGGGAAGAGTGAGGGTTGAACCGGCAACCTTCTTATTGGAGGACGACCACTCTACCCTAATGCCAGACACAGTTCCCTGTGTCTGCTTCCATATCATCCATTAAGCAGGCATTAGGCACCATGAACGCCCGATCAGGCCTCTGCAGGCCAATGGTGGCCAGTTCATTAGCGAGAGGAGACTCTGGCTGATGAAGTGGCTGCAGAGTGTGAGGTGATTATGTCAGTATAATTTGGAAATCATGGAGGGTGCTGCTCTCAGCTGTATGTGTGTTGTCACCACAGAGATTCACACTTAGAGAAGACTGCTGATATTCAGCATTTGATACAAACATGGACACACTTATCCCGCGCTGTAAGACAAAAAGTCTCTCACACACACACACGAAGCACCAGACACTTCACTCACTCCAACTCTCTGCGGTGTGTTGTCAGATGCACACCAGTGAGCGTTGACAGGCGACATTAACGGTGACACTGACAGCGATTTGATGACAGAACACCTTTGAGGGATTTTACGAGGTGAGGTGACGGAGTTTAACTGCAGATAAATTGCTCTCTGTCTGTATTGCTTCTCTGGCAGAGTGAAAACAGCACTTTGCACAATAGCACCTGTTCCCTGCTTCCCTAAAGTGTTTTAAATGGGTTGTTTGTGTTTGTAAAAGTTCTGCAAAGTTAAAAAGTCTAATATATGTGGTTCAGGGATCTCCTCTCCCCCATAGATTACCCTGCTGCTGAACCCCCCCAATGCTGCTGGTTAGGCCAACCCCTTACAAAGCCAGGTAAAGCGAGAGCAGACCTACATTTCCTATATGTGCTGGAAGCGCTTGACCAATCCCAACAGAGGGAGCCAGCGGGCCAATCGAGGGCGGCCTTGAGGAGACAGGAGCTAAAATCAAATGTTTCAGACAGAGGCTGAACAGAGGAGCTGCAGCAATGAATGGTATGAAAAAAAGAGATGCGCTTTCTTTACATTAGAGCATGTAAACATTTTCAAGTAATAAGACAAATTGAACGATGAACCTGAATATGAATATAATATGTCTCCTTAAAGCTTGCACAATCTGCATTATGATTAATATAGAGATTAAGGGAACAATCCTTTGTTTGTCTCCAGTGGAGTAAATCGAAACATTCAATAGATTTAAAAAACCGACTTGATTTGTCCAAAATGGACACGTTTTCTTAAGTGCGTCTGTGTTGACACTTGATCACAATCAGAGAGAGGAAACGTGGCCACGGCAGGAACAACCACGAGACCCGCTCGGCTGCAGCGCCAAGCACCCCCGCCCTCTGCATCGCTGTTAAATGTGGATAATTTACTTAATGAGGGTGGTGAGATTTTCACTAACCCATCGCTCGCAAGTGCCCCTCCTCTCTCGCAGCATCTGCACTCGTCCTTATCAATCATGCAGATGCAACCTTTAAGAGGCCGTGATTGACGCGGCGATGTCAAGACTTGTTTCCATAGCTACCCTGTGATCCAATCCATTTCTCAGCTTTCCCTCTCACCGCTCCAAAAAAACCCCAAAACATTTCAGAGTGGTGGCACTTCAGGAGCAGAATTACCATGACGGGGAAAGTGTGCCAGTCCTATAAACGAGGAGCCATAATGTGCCTTTTTATCCAGGTAATATCAGGCTTCCCATTTCCCAATCCGGCGGGTCAGACAGCCGTCTAGGTGTCGTGCACATTTCATTTAGAGCAGAAGATTGTCTCTTGCATAATGTATAATGAAATCTGAAGTTATTGCCAGCGCAGAGATATTGCTGTGAGAGAGATGTGGGATCTTTTTTTTTCATCTTGGGACTCAGCTTGCATTTCTCCTCTAAGATTAAACGACAACCGCTCAATAACACAGCTGGTAGGGTGTAACGTTTGAAGGGAGAGGTGTGCAGTGATATGTGCGGTTGTTTCCTGTGCATGTGTGCTCTCGTGTGTGTGTGTGCAGATGTGCTCGTGACTGTGTGTGGTAAAATTGCAGCTTCTTTTGAGAGTGGCCCCGGTGCGTTTTCGGCCGGCCGACAATCCGCTCACCGCCAAGCTGCTGCCTCCATGTCACTATGGAGACACTGGTTGCTATACATCAGCCAATCACTGCAGAGTGGGAGATGTTGAAAAGTTGTCGTTTTTAAGATTCCCTGTGTTGTTGGGTTTACGCCCATGAAATTGGTCTGTCTGTGTATGTGTCACATTGTGTCTTTTTCTTACAATATTGTGATATCTTGATGCAGAGAAGCTGTTTTGCGGAGGATGGGATCTCAATTTGAAAAATGAAAAGTGCTGATGAATAAGCGATAGAGCCGCTTCAGTTAGAGTTTAAAATTCAAGCTCAACAAAAGATTACCTCATCTGTCTATTTTAATCTTGGTGCTTGGTTGCTACGGTGACCCTGAAGTGCAATTCAAGAAACGACAAATGGGAAAACAGATCAGCGAATCAGAACACACAACAGATTTTTGTCTACGTGATTTGCCCTTCAGGGCCCCCTGGTATGTTTCAGGTCCTTCACTTGGTTTCATTCTGTGTGGGTCCACGGATTAAGAGGAAAGGTCATGAGGAGCGATCACGTTTCAATTAAATATGAAGTGCGACTTTGCGGTTCAACTTTCACCTTTCATAAGAATTCACACAAACAGGGCCGGTCTTTCCTACAGGCGACATAGGCGGTTGCCTAGGGCGCCACTCAGAGGGGGGCGCCAAAAACTGCGCCGAGCAAAAATTAAAATAAAATAAAATATTTTTTTTTTTTGCTAGGCAGAGTTTTAGGCGCTCCCATTCTCTATGTGGTATGGCCAAAACTATTGTATTTAATTACTCTGACAGTAATTTAAGTAGTTTCATTAGAGAAATCAGTAAATGACAGCTCCGACACACACAGACTCTGTAATTCATGTATTGTTATTGTGCCTTATAAAGACCAGTTGTAAGCTAATGTTCAATAGGTCTATATTGTAAATGTTTATATTTCTTTATGAGTGATGATGTATATTAAGATGTTTGGAGGAAAGAGACACCATAATAATTGAACGTGTGTTTTATGCACTTAAAAATGCAGTTACACTCAAAGAAATGCTTGTAATTGAAATTGTGTTTAATTTGAATAAGATGCAGTCTGGATGTGGAACTGAATGCTCCGTGTCGTTACTGCTGCTGCATTCATGCTGTATTCTACAGATATACTTTGTTGCTGTGGTATCAATTTTGGGACCCATAACATATATCTCCAACCAATACTTGACATTACATTTTTTTATCTAACATTAGCGTAAAATGAGGCAAAAATTGAGGTACGAACCTCCTTGGTGTTGTCAGAACATGCTAGCACATTGAGGCTTATGGTTAGAGTGTGTGTGTCCAAGCAACTTCAACGAAGAAATAAATAATTTTATTATAAGTTTTCGTGTGTGTGTGTGGGGGGGGGGGGGGGGCGCCAGGAGTGAAGCTTGCCTAGAGCGCCAAATGTGCTAGGGCCGGCCCTGCACACAAACCTGCATTTTCTCAAGTGAACGTTAAGAGGACTGTGGTTGCTTTTTAACAGACGATAACTGGAAGCAGCTGAAAGGAAACTGGAAGTGAAGAGGGGACGAATTGAGGGAGACAAAGGGGACGGAGAGGGAGGAGGAGGAAGAGTTCAAACGAGGGAGGTTAGAGAAAGAAAGAGAGGAGAAAGATGAGCTAATGATCCTTCAGATGGAGGCTAATGAGATCATAGAGGCGCTCTAAGGTGCTGTCTAGACTTTGATGAACGTTAGACACACACACACACACACACATACACACACAGGCCTCCCCTCAGCCCTCCCCCTCCCTTTCACCTGTGGAGTGGGACAAAGACACACCATGAATTGATGAGTTCCTTCCTCCACAACATCCGGAACATTTCAGGAACATTCAGACGAAGAGGGGCGCCGGGGTCGAGCGTGCAGGAGGCCGGCCACGATTTATAAATTCTGCTGGACCCGCTACAACAATTTGTACAATTTAGAGGAAACATCACTAGAATTATTTTGGATAAAATTTCTGCCAATAGTTCCCTTTCACCTAAATCTTACACACTGAACCTTTAAGCTGAGAATTCAAATATCAGCGTTAATACTCTTTATGCTTTATGTTGTCATTTGTTTTGTGGTATGTTTAAGTTGTGAATCGGTTCATTTTTTAAAGGAAATTTGCAGTGAATATAATATTTTCTTTTCTCATAAATGAGTGTATGGTCTAACTGCTCTTTTGACAGGGAACATTTTAAAACCCCAAATGTCATGAAAGTGGTTTCCTCCTTTCAAGATCAGAGAGTCGAGATGGAAGAAGAAGTGAAAAGGCGGCGAGCAGAGTGACAACCTTTAAGAAATCACACGTCGGAGAGACAGTCAGATGGAATTACAGACATGTAAGAGAAGCAGCTGGGCCCTCACATGCACTATTCATGGCTCTGACGCACAAAACGCGTTCTTGTTCCATCAAAACAAAGTTAAAATAGAAGCGTTACCCAAACAGGACTGATCACAGGTGGGTGGACAGCCAGTAGCAGGGTAAAGCATCATAATGGGAAAGTGTGGCAGCACTAATCCGGTTCACATGATTTGTATTGGACACAAAGCTGCTAATAGCTTTTGTCAACCTTGAAACAGTTCCACGTGTTACAGAGGAAATTTGTCCGTACCCAGATCAGGCTGTGGCACGGCTGGTGGACGTGAGGGGGGGCGGGGAGGAGGGGGGGCAGCATCTTTAACCACGAAAGAGAGTTTTGAATGTGTAAGATCGGAGGTGAACATCTGTGCGAGTGAGCGGAGACGTTTCTCTCCTACTCACTCCTTCTGTTCATTGGTGCAAATGCAAGTGAATGCTGTCAATATTCTGGAAGTTCAACAAAACTTTCAAGAGTCGTCCCGTTATCATTATAATCCATTGTGTCCTTTTCTCGTGTCCAACAAAAACAGCATGATCTTTCCCTCCTTCTTTCTCTCTCTCTCTCTCTCTCTCTCTCTCTCTCTCTCTCTCTCTCTCTCTCTCTCTCGCTCTCTCTCCCCTTCTCTCTCTCTCTGATTCTGTCTTTCACTCTCCCTCGCTTGCAGTCTCCATGGTGACTATGAAGGCATACATACCAGTATAATGAGAAAAATTAAAATCAAAGTTGAGAAAAACTTTGGCTGTACTTTTGTGCTCTCCTCCCACGTTGCCCACGAGTGAGTCATGGGCCTTCGTTTTACAAAACAAGCGAGGTAAACGGTGGCGGCCAGCGTCATTCAACGGTTCAATCAGCCCATGAGCTGTGAGGTAATGTGAATGTGTGCTTGCATTTTGTTTGTGTCTGAAAAAAAAGACGCTTACCATCCTTTGATGATCAAAAGAAAGTGCAGCTCACAGGGACATGGTTTGTTGGATTATAATGGGAACATGTCCAGATCAGGTGAGGGGGGGCACTTGAGTGGAGCATGCAGGAGGCAGGACATGATGGCTCCAATCACCAAAAGATCTTGAATCTACATGTCTTACCAAGTTGACATCTTCGTTGACGTTTATTCATGAATTGTGCTTTTTCCCCCATCCTGAGATTTTTTTTGCCGTGTTCTCACATGGGCTCAGTTTTTTACTGGGAGGAAAGGTTATGGAAAATGTCTGGAGCCACTGACTCAGATATTTGCATTCGCACATACACCCTCTCTGGAAAGGTGCAGGAGAATATAAGGATTTATCGTTTGTGAGGCCGGCTATATTCCAGGATGTAAACCGGCTCTCGCGCCACTACAGGTGGCATGGAATTGAATATATACTCTTACTCATGCTGTGTGCTATACACCTTATCTCCATTCTCTATAAAGTTTACTTTGTTTTTATCTGTCAGATAAAAGAAATGACGTACAAACATAAAACACAAAAGATAAACAGAGGGAGAGAGGAAAGTTATTCCACGATGACTTAACAATTGGTATAGAGAGCAGACTTAGTGACAACAGGTACAACACAATGGAAGAAAGACAAACTCAGACAAAGGGAACAAAGAAATCATTATCACCCTGTTGCTGTTAACTTTGCCGAAATATGCAGTCCTCTCCCCGCTGGTTTAGTCAGAGCGAGGACAATTCATTTCTTCTCTTCCTGTCTCTGCCTTTCTCTTACATAATAGAAAAAAAACAAGCATAATGGTAGTGTTCAAATCTATTTTTCCACAGGGGGTGGACTGAATAACGCCTCCATGCTCATCATTCTTAACAATTATTTCCTCTTTTTGTGTGTGTGTGTGTGTGTATGTGACCGTGTGTGACCGTGTGTGTGTGTGTGCGTGCATGTGTGTGTGTGTTATTGCCTGACCTTTTCTACCACCTCTCCTCCGTATTGATTCTGAAAACAGACTTGAATTAATAATTCACAAAAAACAACAAAACAGGAAGGGAGTTTGGACTGCTCTTGTTGCCCATGGCAGCGAGACCATAGCATGTGTTTGCATGTTTGTGTGTTTACATCCATCGACTGTGTGTCCTTTGGAGCATTTATTGTGTACCTGGGACTGCGTTGTTGTATTTGAATTGTATGTTTTACACAAACTCCAGCATTCTGAACAGGACAGATACTGATATCGCTCCATCCAATCTTCTCTTTGAACACGGTGGGTGGATCTGTTCAGTATAATATGTGTGTGTTTAATGTGTCGGTTATCAGCAACAGTTTGAGGAGTCGCTGAATACACACCATCACAGTGGAGACACACCACAGCCTACATGTGTAGAACCACTTTCTGTAATCACGTGAAAAAGGAGAGTTTTTGTTGGTGCTAAGGTTCGACGGTGGTGACCCTGTGCTCTACAGTGGGATTTAAAGAAATCCGATCCTAACCCAGAGGACTTTTCATCTCCAGACCCGTTCTCCATCAGCTCCTTTCCCTCCAGTCTGCCTCCCGGCTGGAGCACAGCAGGGTTAAGATGTAACACCGGCAGCACGTCGGGCTCTTGCGCTTGGTCGGATTGACTTATTACGGGTCTATCTCTCCACTCAACAGTCCCCACCGATCCAAGTCATTAGACAGCAGAGTGGCTGCTTGACAGAGCAGCAGAGCAGAACAGCGGAGGGGGGGAGGGAGGGAGGGAGGCAGGGCAGGTAGGTGGGAGAAGGACAGAAAAAGCTGATAAAAAGAAGAAGGAGAACCAATGTCAAAGAGAGTGGAAAGAGAGGGGGAAAGAGATGAAGGGGGAGAGGAGGAAAATAGAGAGATGTTTATTTGGAAGAAGGAAAAACAAAGTAACGCAGGGATTAATGAAGGAGACGGATGGAGAATGGTGGGAACCCGCTGAAGAATTGGAGATTTGTGAGATAGAATAAGAAATCCGGAAAGTTCTGCTTTAAGAGAGAAGGACACAGAGTGAATGGAGCAGAGTGTGGGCAGTACAGAGAGAGAAAGAGAGAGAGAGAGACACACAAAAGAGTGAACCCGGGACAAGGAAGGTACAAAATGACTGTCGGAGAAGAAAGAGGACAAAGAAGAGAGGAAGATGAATATGGTACAGCAGCGTGTAAAGAAAGATGGTGGAGGTGAAACTACAACTTCAGGCAGCCTTGAGTGACACTGTCTCTGTTGCCCTGAGTTAAAGAGCTGGTGTTCAGTAGTGGATGGGTTCTCTTTGAAAGCAGTTTCATTTCTCTCTGGCTTCAACTCACTGAAACCTTTTTGAGCATGAAGGTAAATGGAGCAGGTTGAATTGAGAATACAGTCAATATTATCAAAAGATCTGCCAAGACCCAAGAGTCCCCTCATGAAACCACATCTAACTTCACTAGATCCAGATTTTTATTTGGATCTGCCCCCCCCCCACTGATCCAAATTAGTACCAAATTCTTCCCTGACCCGGTCCCCCCCCCCCCCCCCCGCCCCCTAGTTCCATGGTAATCCGATCAGTCCTTTTTTGTGCGATCGAATTGTGTAGTAAGAATTCCCAGTGACTCGCTGTTGTCTCCTCTCACTCTCTCTCGCTCTGTCTCTCGGGCTGATACACACACAGACTCGGGCGCATCCACGTCACCTCTGATAAAAAAATCCCTGTGATCTTACAAGGCACTCGGAGCACGTTGAGAGTTAAAGAGGTAAAACGGTGCACTTTGTGTCGATGGTGAAAAGTTTGGCTCCGTCTGTTGGCTGCTGTCGGTGCCTCTCACTGGCAGAGCCGGAAGTCTCTTGGGCATGTCATGTCTGCCTCTGACAGTCACTCCCTGTGTCCATCTGCACTTTTTCCAGATTTGGGTTTAGCTTTGTCTGTCGGTCACATCGCGCTCATCATTTCGGTTTCGATTCACGTTCCTCGTCTTCCCTGTCCACCAGACTGGCGAGAAATCTAACCCTGGGACTTTACGAAAAAATAAAAATAAAACATTGCCAGGTCATACGCTCTCTGAGGGACACGCCTGAGTGGAATATGCTTGTACTGTACTGCTGTGCGTGGAGGATAGGACCAGCTTTGACAGCACTCAGAGGTCAGAGGTCAGAGGTCATGAGAGGGAGCGGCGGCTTTACATTCATAGCGGTGACTCAGCTTACCTCATCGACAGAGTGACACAAGAGAGCAGGAGCCAGGGCAGACCTCAGGCCGAGCTGGGCTCATGTGTCCGGGTGCACTTCTAATAAATTCACTATAAAATGTTATTTTCTTAATTTTCGGCAGCTTCCGGCTCTCCGCTGACCTTACTGTCTTAAAACTCATGTGAGGAAACCCTCTCCCAGGACGGACAGAAGTGCAATCGATGAATCAACAGAATTACAATTTTTACAACATTGATTTGAAGAAATTGAGGCGTGTCAGTGTTCAAAGTACTTATACATAAGAAAATATCTGACTGAGATAAAGGGAGCAGCAATGACAATTGAAATGGTGGCGTTACTTCCAGTAATGGTAGAATATGTGAGCAGGGACATTGTATCTGTCTGTATGCTCTATTGCTGTGTGATCTTCAAATAGCTTTTTAACTGTTTCCTATTGTTTGGTATAAACTTTTTAGTTTGAACCCATAACGCACCTTGTAACTGTGTTTTTTTGAAAGGTGCTATATCATATATGAATGTTTAATATTGTCACAATCTGTTTTTCAGCTACACATCAGTGGTTGCATCTTCTAGCCCTATTTGTTATCATACAGCGGCTGAAATCCTGCACCACAATCAAACATCACAATGTAAAAGGGACAAAAAGATATTGCTTCCTTCCACCAAGTTTTGTGGTAATCTGTCAAGTACTTTTTTGACAATCCTACGCTCTTACAGACAAACAAACACAGCATAGGGATGTGGGCCACTTCAGGCAATGATGCAGCACTTCTGGCCAGGACAGAATGGATGTGAGCCTAAAATGGCCCACTTGTAAAATCGTAAATGTGCCCAGAATTTCCAAAAATAAATATGGGCCTTTTTGGCTAACACGCGGTGCTCTAGGTGGGGTGTAATCTGGATGTGAACCTAAAGTCGCCCATGTGGTAAAGCACCAAACATATTTTTGGCACCTTTGGTTGAAATGCAGTCATCCTATGATGAACTTGCGACCCAGCTCTGGCAAACAGGAGCGGACCGGCCCATCGCCATTATTCCATCGCAGTATGTGGGCGGATGTGGGCCGAATCTGGTCCTAACACAATTTGGCTATGTGAACAAATTTAAATGACATCATAACCTTCTTGGCAGAGGTAATGAAGGCACTGAAGATATCTGAGTAACTCTTATTACATAACTCACATCTACAAGCAAATAAGTTTTTTTTTTTTACATCATTGTTTCACAAATCCATCGAATAAATCACCCGAAACCTGTTCTCACTTTTTATTTTCAAGTTATTCTAATGATGAACTTCTACTTACCTGTATGCCACATTCAAAGACATTCACAAGGTTGTAAGGTTGAAAAACACACAATACTATACAGTAACTCCAAGCATCTGTAAACATGTAATTAGATAAGAGTTAGGCGCTAACACGGGGGAGACACACAAGAGGTGTTTCCCTATGAAAGCAATCTAAACAGGCATTTACTTGACCTTTCCCACAACAACAACAATTACACATTCAACAGCCTGGACAACCATTTTAGCTGCTTTATTGATTTTTCTCTCTGTTTAGCAAATTTGAATTATTTACAGAGCAAGGACCGTCTGTGCACAATGTGCAAATCCTGTTTTTACCAGGTTAGTTTGCACAGTCAACATTCAACATCATCTTCAAAAACATTTGCTTCCATTCGTCCGGGTCCTCGTCCAGCTTTTATTCCAGCCTGGCCACAAAAACTGTGTGATGCATGAGCACAACCTTTCTGTGTGTTATTTTCAGTCACAGAATACGGAACACAATGTTCCTGTTCTGTAAATGTACATTCAATTCCAGGGATCTGAACACATGCAGTTGTTAGCGAGGACATACGGCTGTGATTCAGTGGTCGCTCTAGCCCGTGCTCTTCTCACTGATCTAAGATCTGATGAATGATTTAAGGAACTTTATGCATTTATTACATCCTCTCGTGGAAAGCTCTGACCTGCAGTGTGTAAGGTGGAGCATCTCCAATGGATCTGTCTCTCGATTAAACCACTTCTTCTGGTTGAGAGGTTCCTGCACTGAGTGTGAGTCTTGTGTGTGAATGTGTGAGCAACGACACAAGGATGGCCCAACGTCTGGTAAAGAAAAGACTGGAAAAAGCCATTTTTTATTTCCTGAATAAATACATACATTGACTTTGTCGGTAGATTAACATATAAAAGCCAAACAAGGAAATCTGCAACCTTACTTGATTTTATACTGTGTGTACAGAATGAAAAGCAGAGGGAAGAATAACAAGATTGTGCCTTAGTTCATATTAACTTAACATAAACCAATGCTATAAAAGTCTTTTGCTTTGCACTGTGCACAAAAAGTCACACCATCATGACCTTTACAGATTTATTTAAGTTCCCATGTGGGAAAAAAAGACAATCACGGACATGCACTTCACAAATCTAAAATAAATAGTCTGACAATTTGTTAACAATGAGGTGAATATTTCTTCAAACAAAAAAAATCTTATTTTTACGATGTTCCGCTCTAATCAACAGCTGGTTCCTGTCCAGCTGATCATGACAGTGCAAATTATATAAAATAGTCAAGAAGAAAACTGGCGGCTTATTGTTTCAATTTTCTAAAATATAAACCTGTACAACGTCCAAGTCCCATTTTTTTTTATGGCAGTTAGAAAAATGGAAATGTTCTTCTCAGTCGGACCCCAGAGCCAAATCTAATCACTTCTTGTTTCCCTGTGAAGCTGCATTATTTAGGGAACTTTAATTCCACTGCACCTGCACCAGCTGACTGACTCCAGGGCCAGAGAAATAATTCAAATATAACCTGGTGAGGACGAAGACGACTGTTTAGCTAAGAATATACAACCTTTGTGTAACGCACACACAGGAAATAGAAATGCCTGTAGCCGTCAGGTGAAACCAGATTGAAAAATAAAATGAGAAAACTGAAAAGGTCGGCTGGGATTTGAATGCGACTGCAATTAAAAAAAGAAATACAATTGGATTTTCTTCTGACAGCAACAATGTACAGTCTACAGAACGGAGCAATCTTCAAGCTACTATTTTACAATCATATGCAATAATGAAAGTATATAAAGTCTATAGCATACTTACCCTAAATATGTTTATAGCTCTGGGCAAACAGAATAAAAGTAATGTAACTTAATGATACAAAATTACAAACATCAATATTTTTGAAGTAAATTCTAAATGGATGTTTATGGTTTGTTTTATGTGAAGGTTTGCTACATAACCCACAGTTATAGAGAGCCGCAGTCATGATGTCATGCACTGAAAATCCAGATCTAGGGAATTAAAATGTGATATCACAAGTGTATGGTTCTTCCGCTCATCTGCTATCCGTGATTCGCATGATCACAGACTTTTAATCTCTCTTACGTTCAAGGTTCGAACCTGTCTTATCTGTTTGTTGTATGCCTGTATTTTCATCCTTGGGAAACCAGACTACAACCTCTTTAACCCTGATGCTAAACTTGGGGATTTCTTTTCTTGTCTTTTTCTGTTTTTTACCTTTTTTTCTCATTTTGGTTGTGTTGTTGTAAGTTTTGTGGAATGTTTTCAATTGTGGAATATGACTCAAATACACTGTGTACACAAAATACTCCACTATCAACAGGAAATAGATAGAAATGTCAGAATTCAAACCATTTAACAGCATTCTTTGATTTCACTGTTATTAACTGAGTGGAAATGTGAAATAGTATAACGATATAAATATTTTTTATAGCTGAATTTTGTCAGGGGCATGTTTGTCCTTATCTTCACCAGAGGAACGGTTTTCTTTGTATAGTAGAATTGATAAATGTGTGGGATCGTATATATCCCATGTGTTTTATTGAATTTACATTTTTCAACTATGCCTGTTACATCCCCTGTGTCTATTCTAAGGTGTCCGGATCGGCGTCCATGCAGGTCTCCCAGGGATTACGAGGCATGTGGGGCATGGAGATGAGAAGCAGGGCGGCTCCGCTGAGGATGAGGAGAGTGAAGGAGGCGCAGGCGCAGGTGAAGGACCAGGAGTAGTAGTATTCAATCCAGATGGTCTCGTCACTGGCGATCATACGTTTGACAGACTGGCGCATTACCTCGACGGAAATGATGATGCAGAGGCCTGGGTTCCAAAACAGAAAGAAGTCATTGTAAAGGGCAAAAACAGATTAATCAACCAATTGTACAAGTCCACATTTAAACGGCAGGATTCTTAGATTTATTTTAGCATAGTAAATGTGTTTTTCGTTGGGAGATCACACTCGTCACAGTTAATTTCATCCCTCATACAGATACTGGATGGAAATGTTGCCCCAGAGCTACATCAGCTAAATCACTACTTTTCATCTACCCACAAAGATTAAGATTAAGATTAAGATGCATTTATTAGTCCCAAACACATGCACAGACATGCAAAGGCACACTCATGCAGGTAGGGAAATTTAACTTCTGCTTTTGACCCATCTGGTGCAGGACACACAGAGCAGTGAGCGACCATGTACGGCACTCGGGGAGCAGATGTTGGGGGAGTAAGGTGCCTTGCTCAGGGGCACCTTACTCATCTTTTTGTTGTCTCTCAGTGGAGTCGAACCAGAGACGAACCAGAGACCTTCTCTGCCCATAGTCCAAGTTTCAGCCACTAGACCACCCCAAAACAAATTACCCTTTCAACTCTGTTAATTTAGCTGCATCTGTATTATTCATCGCAGAAAAGAAAAAAAGTGTGTGTGACGATGACGCACTACTTTTCAGATTGAGCTGTGAGAGAGACACAAGAGAACCAGAAAGAAAAACTGACTCGTGATCCACATCGTGTGTTTCATCTGACCTGCGAAGGCAAAGAACATCCCGGCGGGTCGGAGCAGGTAGTCACGGCCCTTCCCAAACGAGAAGACGACACAGACAGTTCCCAGGGTCATGAAGAACAGGCTGAATATGGCGATGGCTGCTGCTGAGATATTGTACTCTGAGGAAAGAGAGGAAAAACAATAAGAGGCGGGACGCCAGGGAGACGGCAAGATGGAGAAGACATAATTATTGTTTCGATATTGCACTCGGGCGGGTTGTGACACGGATAATTAGCCTTTAAATTAGCCTCGCTTGAAAAGCAGCAGTCATTTATATAAACTCCATGACGGATGAGATGCTGCAGGCTTAGAACAAGATGATTAGAGGATCTTTTCCTCCTTCCGCCCACCTCTCATCCTGTCTGTTCGTCAGATTTAGATAATCTACTCTTTTTTTTCTCTGTAACGCTCCAACTGTGATGAAAATGATCCGATTCCACTCAAGACTGTGGAGCTGTCTCAGCGTCTTAGGCTCCTTGTTAGAACCCATGTACGAATGCATGTTTTTCTGTTTAATATTAAGCTCAAGAGGGGATATGTTCCGGATATTCTCCTTGGTTTTTCAGGCCAGCCCCCATGAAAAAACATAATTCTCCCAGGATGAAAAAGAGGTGACTACACGTAGAAGATGCATAAGATGTCAACTTGGAGAGACAACCAGATTTGAGAACGATAAGTGGGGTCAATGAGCTTAAAACAAAAGTTTGTGATCTCGCAGGGCGGTGGAAGGAGTCATGTTTACGACCCCAGGCGGCTCCAGGTTTTGACTTAGAGCTAATTGCGTATCGTTTAAGGCTGCGACATTTTAAGCACATTTATAAAAGGAACGGCTCGAGAAGCCCAACTTGGTTCTCACACAAGAGATATAAATTATTAGTTTTTTCACGAATGACACCTCACCAGTGCATCTTTGTGCTGAATGCTGTTACTTTTGCTCTCTGTTAGGTTACATGCAGATTTGCATTTATTTCTGGCCTCTTATTCTGCATTGTACTTTAAATGTTTGTCCTTATAAAGCCCTGTCCTCTTTGGTTTTCAACCTACAGACCTTAACGTGGTGAGCAACACACCACTATAGGACTTAGACCGTGTTCTGTCGGTCGTGAAACAGAGGAGGGAACAGAGGAGGGAACAGAGGAGGGAACAGAGGAGGGAACAGAGGAGCTATTCCCTGGAAATACGTTAACTTTGAATATAATAATCTCGCTGCAGCAGGAGAGATAAAGTGATGAAAATCAGAGGACAGGGCAGCAGATTTCTTTACTTGTCTGATGTGAACAATGGTTTGCAGTAAAACAACACGTAATCCAGGCAGCATTATCTATTTTCTATTGCAGTTGGTTAGAAAACGAGTGTACAAGACCTGGTTGTCGTGTGTCATTGGGGTCTCGCACATGTCATACATGCATTACACAAGTTCTGTGTTGTACAATGTGGGTATGTGATTTTTGAGCTCCTGCACATGTAGCAAATTTGATTTACTCCCATTTTCTTTCACTTTAGTCAAAATGGTTTCCGTTATTCACTTCAATAGTCTGTGCAGTAGAGGGAGGGCACCCACCTTTCTGGGTCTTGACTTCAAAAACTTCAGCCTCTTCGCCCGATGTGAAGTGTTTGAAGTAGGAACAGTTCTTTGCTGCAGAGTAAGACAGGATGAAAGAGGAGGAAGAGAGGGATAGAGAGAAATCAGAGGGGAAGACGACACATAGCTCAGACTCTTCTATGTAAAAGTTAAATCTCCGGCTGGAATCAAACGGATAAATGAGAATTTAGTTTTTGAATAAAATAATAAAAACCCACCCCATAATTATTGCAGTAAACTCTTTCTACCAGCATACTTCACTTAACCTTCAATTATGGGGATGTGGAAATATGGGAATGTACTCACAACTGGAAATAGTTCTTAAAATCAATTTACAGTCTTTACAGAAACCTTTAAAAAGTATGTATAGTTACATAGGGTTAGGGTTATAATATATAATACATTTTACCCATGAAATCAGGGTAGGTGTGTTGTTATCAGCTTGCAAAAGGAAACCTAATCATTATACTTACAAATTTAAAGTTATTGACTCTTAACTTATATTTTTGAGATCACAGTGTTTTTAGTTTTACCTTGGAAAAGCATGAATAAGTATTCTTAATAGTATCTTATTAATAACTCATACCCAGGAGCTCTTGGCTAACCTAGCAGCTTCAACTGTCCTGCTTGAAAAACATTCTTTGTGCCCATTGTGGTAGAAAATGAAATTAAAAAGTATGTGTTATAGAACCACACATCTATACTTGTGTCTAAATCGGTAAAGAATGAGCTTTCACAACTGTTCCCCTTCCTCTGTTTGTGTTTGATCAGGTGCACATGTAGCACCGCTCTCCAAATCCTTTTTCTGCCGCTTTGCAATCATCCTAAAGCAAATGTCTCAAACTAAAATCCATCCCTGTCCTGTCGGCTGTGCTCTCATACTTTTCAGAAATCCAGTTCACATAGGAATAATGAATTTCAGCTCTTTGCTGGCCCCAAACTTTAGTCCTTTGACCACAATCTCCAATATCGCCTGATACAGAGAAAACGATTCCTGGGTGTCGTCCTTTCCCACACACTCATCTGTCTGCCGTCTGTCTCTGAGGGGACCAGGGCTGAGAGGACATAAAGGCCAAGTGAGTGTCCCCTCGTCCCTCCACTCACCATCCGTTCTCACTGAGATTAAACCCATAAAGCAGACAGGTGCTCTCTCTGTCCACACCGAGAGGGACAATGTTTGTGTGTTTTCTCTCTTGCTCTATTTATCTCTCTATCCCATTGTGTGTTTGTGTGTGTGATTGAGAGAGAGAGAGTGTGTGTGTGTGTGTGTGTGTGTGTGTGTGTGTGTGTGTGCGCACTAGGCAACAGTGGAGCTGTTTGTTATCCAGGATGAGAAAGAATCACTAAAGAGGTAACCTAGCAACAGGCTGCTGCAGGTCTTGGCTAGTGTTATCTATTTGCTCATGTAAAGGCATATCACAGCATGTGTGTGTGCGTGTGTGTGTGTGTGTGTGTGCGTGTGTGTATGTGTGTGCGTGTGTGAGCAGGGGGGGGGGTTCTATCTGCAAATACATAATTTTCATTAGCACTGTCTCGGCTGTGGGTATAAGGGTCACTGTCCTGTTGGAGGATGAACCTTCAACCTGTATCTTATAACTCTGGCGTTATTGTGTAATAAGTGTAGAATGATGAGATGGTAAATTATTTTTGCTGCAATATAACACAATAAAGTATCTATGAGGCATATAAACCTTCGAGCTTAAAAGACTGATCCACTGTTTATCTGTTGGACAATGAATTAGGAAAGGATCATGTTGTCACGCTCTGTCATTTTAGTTTGTAGATTTCAGTCTCTTTGTTATGAGTTTTTTCTGTTTCCTGTTTATTTTGTAGTCTCGTTTCTTTGAGTGTGTTTTCTGTTTCTCGTTTGTGTTCACTTCCTGTCTCGGTGATTGTCTGCCCCAGTCCTCATGTGTTGCACCTGTGGCTAATAACCCCTGCCTTCCCTTTGTCTCTATATAATGCTCTGTGTTCCCTTTGTCCTTTGTCTAGTACTAGTTGTACTAGTTGTTGTTCAAGGTGTTGTTGTGTCCTGCTGTCCTGTCCTGTTTCCCCGTCCGGATCTCTTGTGTTCCCTGTGGCCTTGCCGCTCTGCCTCTGCATCCCCAGTGTAGGCCCCTGTGTTTTCGTCTCTCCACTATTCACCCTTTAGTGTTATCCAGTTTTTCCCCTCCTTTAGTGTTTATGTTTCGTGTTTTTGTCTGATTAAGACTCTCGTTATATTCAAATTCTATTTTTGTTAAACCTCTGCATCCTGGGTCCATCTGCCTCCACCTATCCTGACACATGTAGATGGAGATGGAAGCAATGAGCCCGCTTCTCCTTAGTTTGGCTACTATCTGAAATCCCTGTGTCTCGATTCAGGGTTTATCCACAAAGACCACCTCCTTTATGTGCCGCGGAGAGCGTAAAGGCCAAACCCGAATGAGACGCTCGGGT
Organism: Platichthys flesus; assembly: GCF_949316205.1. Taxonomy (NCBI): domain Eukaryota; kingdom Metazoa; phylum Chordata; class Actinopteri; order Pleuronectiformes; family Pleuronectidae; genus Platichthys; species Platichthys flesus. The sequence goes on from NC_084960.1 coordinate 6,858,846, forward strand.
CTACAGAGGCTCGTCACGCCCTTATTGCTGTTGCCGGGCAACAGAGCTGTGGTTGGACATGACAGGAAAGATTTAACGCCCGTTGTTTTTTTTTTACAATTAGCTGTTCAGTCGAGTCGAAGCATCGGACGTCTCGTCACTTGCCGGCACCATGACCTCTTTGAAAAAACGCTTCATCACTGAAGGGCAATGACTCCTGGGAGAGGTGGGGTCAGGACCGATCCACCTGTTGGAGCCTTCGTTTCCTGGGGGTTGGAGGACGCATTTGAATGAGCCTCGGAAAATGGAACGGCCAAGTCGTGCCGTCGTGATGAAATCGGTCTTAAGTGCAGCCTCCTGATTTAAGACACAGCTCATGTCTCCTAGTTTGCAGTCCATTGGTTCTCGATTTTTTTCCTACAAAGATCTGCATTAAATGAAACAGCAGATTGTTCATTTCACACAGAAGGAGTGGTTCTACTTACAATTTCAATAGATTCATTAGAAAAACATATATGGTTTCTTTTTTTAAACCATTGATGCTTAAAACAAGGTTAAACAGTAAATTGTGTGTATCCCATATTCTTGTAAGTGTGTCGTAAATGTAGATGGAGAGGATTCAGACTGGTTGTGCCTCATCAACCTCGCAGTCATGGCTAATGGGAAGATTTAGTTCTGGGGGCAGCGTGATAAGAACGAGGCATCGCCTGTCATTTTAGTTTTGCCTCTTTCCATTAGACGCCGCTGCCACCTCCTCTCTTTGACATGCAGCTTCTCCTTTACACATTCTTCTCTTTCTCCACCTCTCATTAAACCTGTCACCTCAGCTTTTTCTCTCGGTTTGGTTTGGTTTCTCCATTTCCATCTTTTTTCCTTTGGTTTCCCTGCTCACATCTCTCCCTCCGCCCACAGTCCCTTTATCCTCGGATGTTTTTAGGACGCACCCACAACGTGCTGACTTTTAACCAAACTATGCTGAGACTTTTTTACATGTCATGACGGCTGTTCAGACAATTTTACACTTTGAAAATAGCTTCTATCACTTTTTGCAGGACTTTGGATGTTGTTTTTTTAGGTGTTGAAGGGAAGGGGGGTGCTGTGTGAATTGGATGAGTGGGGCTATTTGAATGTCTGCTGCACTAGGAACTTTAATAGCTGGGCCAGGACAGCTTTTCCCATGTATGAGTGTGTATGTGGCCTGACCCTTATCCTGAAGTTCAAAACACTAGAGTCTGACTGACTGTCGTGATCAAGGTCACCCAGATGGCATCGCAGCATCACATTATATAAGAGATCTCAACAGTAATCTCTGAATATCATTTCCGATTTACATAACAGGGAGTGATTCATTCACATTTTGAAAAGTGCACTTGTTTTGTGAATTCTAAAACAGCCGCACACCTCCACAGTTTGGGAGCAGGGACCTGGCAGACAAGAATAACAAAAAAAATGGCTGTTTGAGAAAAAAGTAGAAGTGGTGGGTCAAGGTGCTTTTCAGGGGATGAATTGAGGCCACCAGCCTTGTTACTCTCATTCCACTAGAGAACCAGAAAATATGTTGCGATGATAAACTCCTTTTCTCCCTTGCACACTCGCTGTATATGTGCAGGAACACAACCATGCAACACAAAAAAAGCACTGTTTATGCTCTTTCGTGAACTATAAAATATTTGTTTGACTTTTAACGCACACTAAAGATTTCGGTGCCTGAGCACATGCCCTAGTTAACTTTACACTTAACTATGGTGGCAACACACTTCTGTGTCTGGCAGCACGTACTGACAGTTAGCTAGTTACTAGTTCAAACTGGATTCAACACAACAACAAAAAGCTGAATGGGTTGAAGTCCCACACAGCACGGTGATGGAAAACACAAATTCAGCAGCCACAGTTGACAGTGTGGGCGAGTTTGGAGTATTTTGCTTGATTTAAGCACTCAAACTGATTTGGTGTGAAATAATTTAGCACTTATTTATTTTAATATATTTAAGTTCAGTATACTTTAAATTGTTGACAGTTAATATTTCAATAATTGCTGCCCTTATTGTCGACTGTTGTTTTCTGCTTTCTGCAGGTTCTGTCATTGTTTAGGAACTGGTACCTGTTTGAAAGTGTTGATATAGCACTGGTATCAGAAAATACTCAAACGATAACCGACCCTATAACATAGAGTATGTTCAGGGTATTTAGTCCCATTGTATTGTTTCTAAATGAGTCATCTCAGTGTTTATTTTTAACTCCATTGACATTACAGGTTGAACATTGGTGAAAAATGACTTCATGTTTCAGACCTTGTCACACGGTGTTAAAGCTGTTGCCTGAGGTTTGCTGGCTTGTTTTAAAAGAGTAAAAATGAAAGAGTGCAGCCGATCCAAGCTGTCGGTGCTCAGCCGGGCTGCCCAGCTTCCTAACAGCGCTCTATCAAATGTGGAGGCCAACCGCTGAGCTCAGAGAGCGGCTGTGTTTCTCTAGCCTCTCCTCACCAACCTGGAAGATTGACCAGTGGGGGGTCAGCCGAGACTGAACCTGACATTTCGGAGAACCAGGGCTTGAGAGGCCTTTTCTCTGCCACTGGAGGACAATCACTGAACAGATTAGTTTGGATTTACTCGTTTCCTGCCACAAGCCTCGACTTCCTCCTGATCAGCTCACTTTCAGGATGCTGAAAAGAGCCATAACCATACTCACTTATGGAAGAAAAGGTAACTGGTTTCTCGGTATGCTGTGGTCAAATTGCTGTCAGTGGGTGATTCCGTTACTGATTGGTTGGTACAGTCCCAGCATGAATCTGCTAATAACATGTTGGGGTCAGTGTAAGATTTCACTGAACTGCTTTTACTTTCACACTGTTTCATCTCTAATCTCAACAAATGTCCAGCTCCACACTCATAGATCCATCTCTGACAATAGCTGGGCCACAAATGGGGAATGATGGGCTTTTATAACAGAAACCATTAGGCCTGGTTCAGTAGCAAACAGCCACATGTCCTAATCCAAGTGTGCAGGCCCCATTGGGGTTATATCTCTGCAGCTGTCTCTGACAAAAAAGCTGACATTTCTTGCCGCACAGATGACAGGCAGCAGCAGATTTAAGGAGGGTGGATCCCTGAACACCGAACCGAACTTCAGTCTATCAAAAGTTTTTTCTCCGGTCGAGACATTGTGTACATTTCAGGCTGTTTTGAATATCAGAGACAAAGCTGCGATCCTTCACAGATGTTGGCAAACTATTTTACTGCGGCTGTCAGACTGTGGAGATTGTAAATGGATCATTCATCATATTCGAGTTGTCTGTCAGCTACCATATGCCCTTCTGTCATTACCACAGGTGATTGACTTGAGGGGGGGGGGGGGAAATCTCTTAAGCAAATTTAAATTTCTGTCTCCATTCTTAACAAAGAATGTGCTCTGCAGGAAACACTTTCTATTTCTATTACAGGCACCTGTCACACCTTCTCTCTGGGTTCAGACTTTCGCCTGTTGTTGAGGACGTGTCTGAACCAGACTATCTCCTGCTGATATGTGAAATGCTTCTATGGAAAATATCCAGACCCAATTCACCCTGAGTTCATGACTGAAAAAGGCTTCTGTCCACTGGTCCTGCTGCTTTGTGGCTTCTCAACATGCGAGACATAAAACTTAGTCCGGTTACCCTTGTCTTCATCCTCCTTGGACTCTGTAAAAGTGCCCCCCCCTCTCCCCATCAACCGTGGCATCCCGGCCTCAAACCATCCATTCACATTTCAGCTTTCTTCTCCCCGATCCCCTTCAGCCCCTCCTGAGTCTCCCAGGTGCACGCTAACTCATGAGCTGGTGTGGGAAGCCACACTTCATTAAGGTCTGGACTGATCCTGAGGAGCCGGAGGCGATGTCAATGACAGAGTCCGAGGGAAATCTCTGTCTGAGGCTGCAAGGCACGCGCACACACAGCCAGTGGCCAACACGATGCTGTTCACCTCAGGGCTGGCTCTCTTAGGATTAAAGCCGTAAGACTCTTGTGGAGAGCTTTGAAAAGCACGACTGAATACCTGTTTGATTTACTCATTTAATTTCTTACTGTATTAAAGGAAGGAAGAGAACCTTACAAGACTGGATTGTTACTTGAAGATCAATTTTGTTTTATGGCTTGTAATTAGCTTGTGAGTATGGCTAAGGAACGGGGCCTCTGAACATTGTGTTAGCCAGGGATTCTCAGTGGCATAATAAAAAGTTGATTGAATTAAGTGACCTCCTTAGAATACTGCTCTCTGGTCAGCCTGTTGATCAAAGCGAATCCTCAGGTCTGCTTTGACACTGCGGATCACTCCGAGCAAGAGACATAGACGTTAAAACACATCTAATGATCTCATCATTTAGTTCAACACTCTGCTGACAAACAGTGAAACGCCTCCTGCTGTGATCGAATAGCTCAGAAGAAGGTGCAGCAGAGAGAATGAAAGGAACAAGGGCCTCGCTTGCTCCTCAACGTGCATGAAGAGCCAGTGAGGGCAGACAGAGAAGCACGGCTGCGATACGCCATCATTACACCCTCGTAGTTTGCTTAATTGGCTGTTTCTGGTGCATTTACAAGAAAACTTTTAAAGTGTGGAGATGAAGGCCGAGTACGTCAATGTCGAGGCTCAATTATAACTGTGATGAGCAGCCGGATGATAGCAGAGACCACCCTGCTCAGCACCTAAATCTGTATCTGCTTTGACCTTCATCTTTACACTGGTACATGAAGCAGAACTGCAGCATTAATATTTCTTTACCGCTTCAAGTCCACTTTCCCTCAATAAGAAACAAAACCCTCTCTGTGACTTTACCGGTTGTTTGGAGTCTGAGGAGCTTGTCAGTCAGCAGCAGCTATACAACAAACAGAGATGCTTAGCCCAAACATGTCTGCCATGCTTCCCTACCTCCAGGTAAGCTGATGGGGCCGCAACCTTTGCCCATGGGGTCCTCCTCCACGATGAAGATGCTCTTCTTGCAGAGCCTCCACAGGCCAAAGTGGGCTGCCTCGCAGGTGGCGTTGAGCTTCTCCACACGGGGGCTGAGCACGGCCCAGTGGTCGGTCACCACCGCCGCCAGCATCGCCGCCATGCCCACCACGATCACCACAGACGTGATCTTGACCTTGGTCGCCTGCTCATCAAACATGCTGCTGCCCGATGCGTGTGGTTGTGTGTGTGTGTGTGTGTGTGTGTGTGTGTGTGTGTGTGTGTGTGCGTGTGATGGTAAGGACAGTCAAGGTTGTTTTGGTTGTGTTCTTCTTCTGGTCCTTGTTGCCAGATGTTGAATCCAGAGGTTCCTCTTCTTGTCTGAAGCTTCTCTATACACTGATGTCCTCTCGTCTCTCCTGCTCTCCTGTCTACCGCTCTTTCCTTCTCTTTCTCTGCCTGGTGCCTGGTGGTTGGTAAAAAAAAAAAGGGGCCAGATAACGGTGCCCTAGTTTCTACCTCTCTCCGCTCCTCCTCTTCCTCCCCAGTTACATATGGGCTTCGAGGTTTGAAGAGGTACCGGGAAGTGCTTTCACCTATTACACCTATTACTCGACCTTTGAGAGGAGCTGGGTCACAATCAGACGCTTTCATTTGACGGTGACGTGATCCAATACCCAGGTGACACGATCAAAGACAGCGGCTGCAAACTAATGGCAATATATTTGACAGTCCTGATGCGTATCTCTCTGACATTCCAGAGACGGATGTGATCAATCCTTTATTTGTCCAGAACATTCTCCATCAGTCTGATCCGTTTCCAGGCTCAGTTGTCTCGGGCTCTGCGTGCCAGGGGACTCCTTGGGCTGGGGTGGTGGTGGTGGGGGGTTGTCGTCTGAATGAGCTGATCTACATACTCAGCCAATCAGCAGTCATGGTTTGAGGCAATTTGGGTCCCACCTGATTCCAGCAGTTGATCCAGATTTGGAAAGTGAAAGAGGGTGTCGGCATATGGAGCTCTGAAACTTGAGGTTTAGTTGGCTTCTGTGTTTTAAATCAGATTGGTTTCATACGATACATATTTTACTAAAGCATTGAGATATAGCTTTTCCACTGAGAGTCCCCCCCCCCCCTTCCCCCCCATCTTTATTGAAGAGTGGTCAGTTTGAGAGCAGTACTTATTGATTTCACATTCAGATTTAGCCCTGCTTGTGCTTAGATCTGCTCTTCTTGCTCTCGGACAGATCATCAACATCTGGCCTCTTCTATTGGTTGTGGGAATTTATGACAGACTTTTTAAGGCAGGCGCAGATGCAGTGTGAGCCCAAGGAGAAGAGCTGTAACTCTAAATTGAAACAATATTCTGATCCTGCACTCAGAGGCTTTTGATGGTCGTGACTGGAAGAAAAAAAAACACCTGACCTGATCATTTTCATGTTTTTTCTCTCTTTTACTCTCTCTGTTTAATAAAAACATGATACCTCTCAGAGGGATAGTCAGCCTTCTCCCTGTGAAGTACTTGAGTAAACGGACAAGCTTTTTATAAACCACTGTGCCCCACTTCAGACAGGACTCTGTCCCATTTTCCGCCCTGACAACGCTCACACAGCTCCGGCTTTCTAACACATTACATGGCAGGACGTGTAAAGGAAGAGGTGGAGGCACAGGGTTTCATGATGATGCCTGTGTGTGTGTGTGTGTGTGTATGTGTGAGGGAATCAAAGTGCCTCATTCAAACACCATCAGGAGTTGACTGAGCCAGGAAATTGATCATCAAAGACAAATCATCTCTCTCACTAACTTGTAAAAATAACTAGAAACCCCACAGCAGGGGTTGAGAGGAAGTGAGAGACGGGTTGCGTTCATTATCACGTTCCACCTGGATGCATTTGCAGCAAAACCTGCTTATTCTCCCAGAGGACGAATCCCTCGCCGAGGCTGTGAGAGCGACCGCTTGTCTCCTAAGTGTGTAATAACACAGCCTGTCTCGCTGGGTGACCCCCCGACCTGCTTCATTTGTCACACGGTTCCCTGGAGACCGTAAAGCGATGAAGAACCTCGCAGCTGTTAAGTCTCCAAGCAAACATACAGCTAGGAGCCGATACCAGCGTGTCCTGGTGGAGGAAGGGCGAGGTGGAACACAGGAAGCGGGTGACAGCACCTGGCAAGAAGGACTAGTTATCAACCTCACCAGGAATATCCCTGGCTAACTTTCAACCGCCTGCGACGACAGAAACATACTGAAGCACTCTGGCTGAAATCAGGATTGACACGTCGAAACGCAGCAGCGATTAACTTCAATTACAGCTGCCAGCTTCCCTGAAAAACAACCTTAATTGGCGGCTAATTTTACCCGTAGCCGAATAGATTGCAAAGCCTTCAGAGAGACCCGCCTGTGTTCATCTGCTAATGACAGGCAACATCACTCCAGCTAAATTAGATTACCCGTGCCCTGAGGCCATTTCTATGAGGGTCACGTTAATATTCTTCTCTGAAACAACGGGATCAGTTAGTGTGCACCTTCGCCTCAGTGACGCCAGCCTCCCTCGCTCGGCTGTTGCTAAAGCGCTGGCCCTGGATCTGCATGCAGCGGCGGTTGGGTGATGTCGGACTGCGAATTTGCGAGTTAATGAGTGCAGATTGAAGAAAAATTTAATTAGGTGACGATTACAGGGGCTGATGTAGCTGTTGTACTGCAACATCAGATATTACAATCAAAAGATAATTTCCCCAGCCAGATAAAGAGCTCTGATTCCTCCAGTGAAATCTCACCAGCACAATTACACACATCAGACAGGGAAATTTAGTTTTATTCATCAATCTTATATGAGCCACATCGCACCCCGCTGTATCCCTGGTTGATGGTTCTACATGAATTACCAGATAAGAAGAACCAGAAAACGCTGCTTTTCCATTTACAGCTGCATATATAGGAAACACATGAAAAGCAGAGGAAACAAAGTTGTTACACTGATGTGTTTAAAGCTTTTATTCTCCTTTGAGAAGTAAAAACATGTTGTGGCAAAAAATACATTAACCTCCGGCCCAATTTCTCTGCCCACCACCTCTCAAGTTCTCTGTGCCCACTGATTCAATCAGCCGGCTGACTGTTGAGATTCTAAAGGGATTTAAAAAATTGGTTCCATTTTGTCAGGAAAGCATCTCTCAGAGCCAGAGTGACGTCTTTTTAACATTCAGAACTAGGCGCTCGGCCATTAGCAGGACGCTGACTTATGATTTAGTTTCTGAGGAAAAAAAGCAGAGACTCTGGCGCTGAAGGAGCTCATAGCTCATTCTGAGGCGACAGTGATTCCGACTGGTGCAGAGGAAATGAGGAGGATTTCATAGAAGGTCAGCCGCAGACAGCTGAAGAACTGTCTTCAATGGAAAACAAGCCCCACTGAGATGAATGCAGCTTTTGTCATTTGTCATTATATATGCTATATAATTCCATTTCAGATATTTTTGAATGAAGGATAATTGTATTTATTTCTCCAGCAGTGGAATCTGTTCATTGATTGTTCCACCACATTTTTTTCAGAATGAAATATCTGAAAAACATAACATTTGCCATAGCGCCACCCTCAGCTCTCTCATTTTGTTATCTGCTTTTGTTTATGACTCACCACACACTGTAATATAAAACACAAAAATATAAAATAACAGAAACCTTTGAGGAAAATGCATTTAACGTGCACTGTGACATTTTAGATTGGTCTGTGTCCCATCTGCTAACATGGAGGAGGAGTGATTTCCATAACTCATACTGCAGCCCGCCACCAGGGGGCGATCAAGAGGCTTTGGATTCACTTTAGGTTGAGGAGTCATGTCTAACATCTTTATATTCAGTCTGTGACAAACCATAACAGTCACACCTGCTTCAGGTGTGCTTTGTGTTTAATGCGTCCTAGCAATTGTTGCTGTAAAAATCTGTAAAGTAATAAAATGTAAAGTTATTTTTTTTTATTATGCATCTCATCCAATTAAAACCTTCCACACTGTGTGTATTCGCTAAAATGTGTATTTGTGTTTATTTCTAGACAAAAATGAACCATGCACTTATTTCACAACAAGAGTAAGACATGAATCAATATGAAAACATACAGTAAAGTACACACACACACAAACAATATCAAATAGTGTTAGATTTATTTTTGACTGATATTAGCTCGTTAAACCTGAATATAAGACGTTTAAATTGATGTATGACCCAGATTGTATTAAAACATTATTATGAATATATTCATTGAAACAATGCTTTGAAGCTTCTGTTCATGTTTTTGCACATTTAACTTAGGTCTTATTTTTTGTAATATTTTTTATTGTACTTTTATATACAACTTTACAGCTTTACATTACAAACAAACACATTTTGATATTTTCCCTTACACTGTAGTATAAGAGTGTGTCGGGTCTACACTCAGAATGGATCGCACTGCCGGCTGACTCTTACACGAGCCCAGTGTAGTACATGAGGCGGTATCTCTAATGGAATATCCAACACACTAAATACAATCAAATACTATTGTGCGGTTGAGTGAGCTCGCTTGCCAAACCAGAACCAACTGAATAGCCCTCAGAAAAAAGAAAACCCCTCCCTCCCCAGCTGGTTCCTGGAACAAGACGAAGCAAACACTCCCTCACAGCCATTTTTTCTACATACAGAAATGGCGTTTTCTTCTTTTTTTTGGTCCTCAAGTAATTTTCACCAGGTTTGTCTTTGTCACTGGTCCATTTCCCCGCAGCACTGCCACCGACACAGGAGAGGACTTCGACAGCCTTCAACCTGCCACAACAAGACAGTATTTCCTGAGAGAACTAAAAGAAAGAGCAGAGATGGACGTGCAGGGACGAGAGTAGACACGCATCGCATGTCTTGTCATTAGAGCAGAATCCTTCAGGGACAAGGTTGGAGACAGCTCCCTCTGCCTCTGTCTGAGTTTGACATGAGAGTGTGTGTGGGGGCGGGGGGGGGGGGGGGGGGGGTGAAGGCAGCCGGATGGACTCAACGGGCAGTGTGATAGACAGACATGCGTTCTCCGCCCTGACCCTGATCCTTATCCATTTAACACCATGGTTGCCAGGGATCCACTCACAGCAAGAGGAAGTCCTGACCCGTACCGTTTCCACAGCTCTGGGGACCACCCCCCCCCCCCCCCCTTTATGACACATACACAATGTCACATCCATCGAGAGGTTTTGATAGAAGGATGGCAGACTGATACGAAAGTGAATAAAATAAGAGGAGGTGTTCCACCGACAAATGTCAGAGAAGAATAGGATTAAGGAGAAGGCAGCAGGGGAGATAGATCCTTCAGTGTAGCTGCTTTCAGACACTGAACCCCGGAGATCCTCCAGACATTGTGAGGAGGGGCTGTGTGTGTGTGTGTGAATGCAAATGTCCGAGGGAGAGCCTCCGGATGTTCTGCGGACCTTCTCTGGCCAGTCCCCTTGTAGAAAGTCTGCAGTAGCCGAAGAGAGAACACAGCAGGAGATTCACAGCAAGGGAGTGGGTGTGTTGATGATGTTTCTGACAGACGCATAAATAAATAAATTGAAAAACAAATATCTCCAGAAGAAATTAAAGGAAGAAGACACTGACGAAGATGTCAAGACTGTTTCTGGAGATGAGGGCTGAGACCGGTATCAATGTGAACAAAAACATGTGATTTGCCTGCTGCATCAGCCCTCAACTGGACGCTACAGACATTTCTGTTGCTCCTGCTGCATGTGTGAAAGAAAATCCGAAAACGGCTTATGTTTGGAGGACTGGACGTGTTGACTTGTACTATGTGCTAAAATACAAAACATTCAATATGCTACAATTCAGCAAGCCAAAACATTTTGTTTAGACGGTGAACACGGGGAAAAAAGATGCTTTAAAAATATTTATAATCTGTTTAAAAGGCCATATTTTATCCTAAAAGAGAGTAAAGACAGAGCCCCGGGTTCCTCTTTCATACCTGTGGGTGTAAGGCAGGACCAAACTGGTAATGAGGACACAATATAGCTTTGGAGAGAGGTCCACACTTTGAACTACACACACACATACATACACAAATAAATCCAACACTTTCAAGTTGCAGAGAAGATTCCATGTAGCACCTTGTTAAATAACTTACTGGTAGAGTATCGCTGATTGGCTCAATGCTTCACTTTCTCATTACACAAACTATTACACAATCAAGGGCTGTGATCCACACACTGTTCAACGAAGTATTTTTGACACAGTTTAAAGATAACACAAAATTTGCATTGGCGACGGACAATGGCAGCTCTACCCTGCTGTGATGGTCCCTAAAAGCAGGTAAATAATCGAGTTCTCTCAAACGGCTCCTCCTCCATCCAGCTGACTGGCCTGTGGCCTCCGTCTGCTCATTTTCCAGAGGAACCAGTCTCTGAGAACTGGGCCTCGAACATGGCAGGCTATCACAGGCGCTCAGGCTCCAGCAGGTCTGCCCTGAGACTTTCACATCATTTCCTGGTCGTCCTCGAGCCCGGCAAAATGCTCCATCACACGGGTGTGGTCCTGCGATTCACCCCGTCTTTTAAATCGTTGGGAAAACAGTTATGGACCTGGAGGAACTCGGCAGCAGCCTCGTGCTCAGGGCTGTACGTGTTGTCCGTCACGCTGTCCCTCGCCAGGGCGTACATGGAGAGCTCGTCCATGGCACCACTGGAGGACGCCATCCCCTTCAGCCCGGCCACTGGGGAGTTCTCCCGCGACCCCTCCGTCGAGTGGGAGCTGGCGCGCGACGTCCGCCGGCGGTAGCGGAAGCTCGGTATCCTGGAGTAAGGGGAGGAGGACGAGAGCGAGCGGATTAACTCGCGCCTCGCCTTCCAGCGGACCTCCTTGTTCCTCTCGATGTAGATGTTGATGGCGAGGACGGCCACGGCCTCGGCCACAATGAAGGAGAGGGCGCCGAAGTAGAAGGACCAACCGTAGGAGTAGGTGTACTTCTTGTCGTCATCACGTTTGTCACTGGGGTCTCCTGCATTGCTGGAGATGTAGACGATGATTCCGATGATGTTGCTCAGACCTGGATTTTTAAAAAACAAAACAGAAAGACAAGAAATGAGCAAAGACAATTCAGAGAAAGGTCATAAGGATGTGGATAAAACAGCATAAACAATCAGACCCTCTAGCTACCACTTTAATCTTCCAATGATTACGGGACTCCTACTTAATGACCTCCTCATCACTTGATTGGAGATCCTGACCCTCAGTCTTTATGATTGCACCTCTGCTACATCAAGCCGCCTTTGTTCATTACCACACCCCCCCGCCCCCGAACACGACCCCCCCCCCCCCCCCCCCCCGCAGCAGGAGCGCGCGGGGGGGGGGGGTGTGGTAATGAAACCCTCCAGCTCACCTGCAGCGACGAAGAGAATGCCTGCGCTGAGGAGGAAGTTGTTTGTCTTGTTGTAGACCCTCCCCAGGGCGACACACAGCCCCCCCAGCATCAGCAGGCCGGTGCTGAGGATGGGGAACACACTGGAGGCACGCACTATACCTGCAGAGACAAAGGGATCGTTAAGAAGGCCACGGTGAATGCTTCAAACAAAGTTCATTATCCGATATTTGATTGGACGACGGAGGGGCTAGTTAGTGAAACACAGACACAAATGAATGACATCCATCATTAGATTCGACTATAAGGCATTTAACAGATCCATAGATCCATAAAAAGATTTATCACAACCAATCAGGCTGTGGGATTTGTTCATTCTTCTAGTAACACAGGTTGTAAAAGAAAAAGAAGACTCTGTTAAATCATTAGAATTTCCATTACCCTGCCGAGCCCTCATCTCTCCAGTTCCGCCTCCTCTCCATCCATTTTGGAGAACTCCATTATGATTTATACTTTGGGGCCTTGTTGTGACAAAGCTTTGCTAATCAGCTGTGGGATGTAACAAGAGCGCTGACTCACTATCACCTCCCCAGAAATGAATCACTCTGCCATTTTACAACTTCCAAAAGATGGATGAGCGTATTCAGCTGTGAGGTCCTTTATTAAGCCCTCCTTTTATTCAGTAGTCGTGATGCACTGAGGTTGGACTTTGTCTAAAGTCTGATAAGTCTTCTTTGTTACTTTCTGCATATTAGGCAGATCCTGAGTTCACTGTGCTTCAAACAGAGGTGCTCTGCTGATTCAACATCTCCAATTGAATCTAACGACTAATCACAAGTTTCTGTTTCTACTTGTTTTTACCTTGAATTTTAATGCTGCTGCTGCAAAAAGAGTCTTCAAGACAAATGAGATTAAATCTTCTTGTAGTGGGCACAGCTGAAATATGATAGAAAGTTCTGGTTTTGGTCAACCTCTGTATAAACAGGCATCACTTGATTGGAGACTGCTCTAACTGCTGGGTGATAAGACGTGTGCCCTTTACCCTGTAAAGCTAAAGAGACGCTCATGCACTTACGCAGCAGGTATTCAGAGCTGTCCGTGTCGTAGTCGTTGTCGTCAGGGAAATGGTTGATTCTGTAACAGCTGCCTTGGTTGATACCTGCAGGACAGAAAGACAGAAAGACTGAGTCTCCATGTGAAAAACCAAAGACTGTACACATCGAGGAGATGTAGCAGTCGTATAGGAACTGGGGGATGAGTACATGGACCTGAGAACTCGACACAGAAGAAAACATGCAAATGGTGAAAACATCCTTTTCCCAACACAAGCGCAGGAAACAGGAAATGCACTGCAAGTGCTCACAACACAAACAAATACTTAACATGACCAAATACTCACAGCACAACCGAATACATCACAATCAAATACTCACACAACAACTAAATACAACACAATAAAATACTCACAACTAAATACAACACAACCAATTGTCTTTTCAAGCAAACTGAAATTAAACTGGATTTATCCGATGCTCTGGGAGAGGGTCACACTCTCTCTGTTCATTTCTCACTCTCTGTTCGGTTGCTCTCGGCTTGGAAGGATGTGCGCGGCCGAGTCGGAGCCACAGCTGCTCCCCTTGGCCGGTGACTGTGTCCACTGGAGTAAGACCCTGCTGTTTGTCTTCTCTCATTCAAAGGAGGATGGAGTGCGGGGGGGGGGGGTCGCCCCTCAGACCAACTTGTTACTCTTCACGTACTAAGGCGAGGAAACAGGAGCAGCGGGATATAGAAGGAAAACACGGCCTTGTTCATCTAACTGGGCCGTGTTCGGTTGGTCTACTGTTAGCAATGAGTAACACTACGAGGCAGGCAAGTGTTATTCATTGCTCAACACTGTGAAAATAACTTGTGGATCGTCCTTTCAAAGCTGTTCCCCTTTTCTAATAAACACTTCGTTATGAAAACCATTTTCCCTTTTGTTTTAGTCATTCATTAAATCCTCTTTGGTTTGGATGTTTGCACGTAGCTCACAAAAGCTACACCTTCTTCTGGGATTGACTCATTACGCTCAGTTGGTTTTCACTTCAAACTGCTGATGGGACCTTTGATCTTTGATTTGAAACTGAGGATCACAGCTCAGTGCACACACACATTCGAACAGGGACCATCAACGTGAGGGGGGGCACCGCCGGTGTGACGAGGATCAGTTCATTGGCGCTTCCTAGGCGGTTGTGTGATTAAGATTTGCACTGCCCGCAGGGATTCGATCGGTCGTGGCCCGTGTCCAGCTCAGACTCAGGTAAACGGCTGATTGCTGGGCGGGGGGGGGGGGGGGGGGGGGGGTTGAGGACAAGAAGCCTATTTGAACAACAGGTGAGCTGGAACAGGAGGGTGAGAGTGAGAGAGGTAAAAAAAAGCCTGTTGCAGTAATCGAGCAGGGCTACAGACAACACCTTGTCTCGGGGGGAAGAGGTTGGGGTTGGTGGGTTTAATGGATGTGCTCGGTGCAGTGGTGGGAATGCTGGGAGCTCTTTGGCTATGCGTTCAACATTTGGGCTGTGGTCCCCCTCAACACTTCATCATTCTGCAAACAACACCCACGGTATTAAAGGTGTGCTGGGCTGTGGCTTCATTTGCATAGTTTTACATAAGCATATCAGCTTTTTTCTTTCTGTGTGTGTCTGTTCGTGTGTATCTCTGAGTCCATGGAAGCAATTGGCCATCCGCTAACCCCACCAGCCTTAGTTACCGTTGCTCCTCCTGTCGAGCATTTGGTTCTTACTCAAGCAGATAACTCGGCTTTTCCTCCTGCCAGCCACAGACCTGCAGCTCAGGTTTTACCGAGGTGTGATGATGACCGGTCAGCTGGTTAAACCTCATTTAAACTTAGCCTGTATCTCTCAAAGCACCAATGACTTTTATTTATCCCACCTCAAGAACACAAAGAACCCCTTTTATCCCTAATGGACAGATTAGGGCACGCTCGCTTCCATTAACTAGGTCTGCCGCCTAATAAGGGACATCAAATTAATTAGCATCAAATCGCTCGGTGGAAATGGAGGACACGTTTCTGTGTCTAGTCAAAAAAAGGGCTGTGAGCTATTTCAGGCAGCGACGTGAGACTGTGTGCCTGGTAAATCACACACACACACACACACACACACACACACACACACACACACACACACACACACATACGGCTCACAAGGTTGGATATAAACATGATGAATGAAGATAACAGAAATACAGACACCTTTGCTATCCTGCTAATTGCTGTGTAAACACCACACGCTTGCTTGTCACTGCATTTAGAAGCACATTTTTGTTTGGTAGGCGGGGGGGGGGGGGGGTCGACAGCTGTCTGTTTATTTCATCCCGAAACACAAAGATTAATTTTGACCTGTGCACAAGGTATGAGTCCAGACAGCAGCCACTCCTCTGCCTCGTCTTGTGTGTGTGTGTGTGTGTGTGTGTGTGTGTGTGTGTGTGTGTGTGTGTGTGTGTGTGTGTGTGTGTGTGTGTGTGTGTGTGTGTGTGTGTGTGTGTGTGTGATATAGATTGGAAGAAACAGAAGACAATATTGCAACTGATTTGGAATCTGATTATAAGCCCCGGCCTGGAGGCTTGTGATTTATGAGTGACAGTTATCAGCTCAATGTCTATGTTTAGCTTGTGTGTGTGTGCAGGGTCAGATGGACTCTTCATGAAATGATAAAAGGTCTGAATACTGACAAGCTGCGAGGGAAGGAGGAGGAGGAGGAGGAGGGAGGAAGTGGAGATTAAACAAGGGATGGGGGTGCGAGGAAATGAAACACCAGAGAGCGGAGGAATGATGGGGACAGTGGTCACATGTAAGAGAGACTCAGCCGGAGGATGATGGCAGG
Source organism: Platichthys flesus (assembly GCF_949316205.1). Lineage (NCBI taxonomy): Eukaryota > Metazoa > Chordata > Actinopteri > Pleuronectiformes > Pleuronectidae > Platichthys > Platichthys flesus. Next base: position 6,874,980 of record NC_084960.1, read on the forward strand.
GAAGCAACGAGGGAGAGATTAGGAAAGATAGAGCGTTAAATGGACAAAACGAGGACAGGGCAATAAAGGTTGGATGGTCAGTTGGGCAAAGTAACAAATGTTAAAGTCCAGGCTGGAGCTTGTTGTACATGTTTTTAACGTGTGGATGATGAACAAAGATGATAAATAAGTGTTTTATGTGCAGATTTGCGGGGGGGAATTTTTTCATGGTGATCGTTGTGTCAAACCGTGAGTTAACCCCTCACAGTCAACACATTACATGGGGAGTAATGGATTCCCCGGGCCTGACTGGAGCTGCCAAGCCCCACGCTGAGCATCACCTCCTCTTCACCATGCCAACCGCTGTTGGTCTTCAATAAGCTCATTTACATAAACATCCTCCGAGGACGCTTTTGACATCTTCATTGTAGTTTCGGTACCCGCCCAATAGGAGACAAACCCCCCCTTTCCCTTCACAGAGCTGTCACCACTTAACAGTACACAAACACAACCCGGAGACTCGCACGTTGTGTCGGGAGCAGCTGTCACAAGCGGCGGTGCCACAGAGAACAGGATGATGCACGTCGTCATTATTTTGAATTAGGCCGGCCAATAAGGGAGCCGCCTCAGGGGAATACACCAATAGCATTGTCTCACTGAATCCGACAACTGCTCACTCCGGTGATTCCAGGAGTACAGTGCATCATGACAACGAGCTCCGTGTGGCACAGGCCTCCAGTCCCCCGGTTTCACTCGGCGTTAGCTCCGGAAATAGATTGATGAATAAACCAATCAAAAGTGACTTTAATATTGCATTTCACTTGAACCGCGTTGCCTCCGGTGGGTGACACACCCTCGGCAAAGCAACACCTAACACATCTGAAGCAATTAGGGGTAGTGGCACATTGTTCTGCTCCCCCCACCTCCCTGTTAATATCCTCCCTGCTTTCAGATCCGCGACGGAGAGTGCGACCACTGACGAGGGAGAACGCTCTGTGGCGGTGGGATGATTAGGTTTTATAAAGCTGTAAACAGATAGAGCACCGCTTCTGCGACTTGATATCAAACGCAGACATGCTCGCACAGCTCGCACAGGCACCGCAACACACACATTTATTAGTTTGGAAACAGGGGACACCAGAGCAGAATATAAAAGTGCTGTTGTGCAATCACAACAAACCTTTTTTCAGTGCAAGCGAGGGGGGAAATAAGAGAAAGCAATTTGGTGCAGATATCAGTGATTCAGTGTTGATGGGTCTGACGCTTTGCTAATTAAATTTTCAACAGGCTGCAATTTAGTCCAACACAGCTCTGCATGGTGTTGCCAGATTTTAGGGAGAAAATGTAACATCTATCGGCACATGTAGCTTCTCTGTTGTGAAAGTTGTTATGCATTGTTAATAACTTGAGACTCAAAGCATAGTAGCAAGCAAGTATAATACAATTTATATAGGCCTACTAAATAATGCAATATATATTGTTATTCTTGTTAAACCGCAATTCCTGTCTTTCCTCTGTCCAAATCATCATGTGGTGAACCAGGTGTCCATCACGAAAAGCAACTGTGGAACCAGAAGAGACTCAATATATTGATTAAGCCATCAATCTAGTGATGAGTAGAAAATGCTTATCCACGCGTTTGAGAAGACGAGATGCATCGTGCATTGTTCACCTACTTGCTCTGTATTGCAAATGACCACTAGAGGGCACACCACAGATTTGCATGCTGTGAATAGAAAGCCCGGGTGAGGGCAGCTTGTGTTTCCCTCTGAGCTGATGGCCGAAAAGCAATTGCCGCGCCACCAGCTTGGATGTGAGGCCCTGAATTCAACCATGTTCCTGAGTTTTGTTGCTGATGAACCTACCACACACGGCCCCTACACTGCCCCTGTTATTCACGCGTGTAATGCATTTTACAGATGTGTAGCGTAAATATCTGAGATTGTACACGAAGGGGCACAGGATACGTGAGGCACCCACTATGTGTTCATATACAAGCAAGTCTACCCACAGCCTCCAGCCCGATTCATGCTCCTGCATCGAAGCTACGCCCGTGTGTACGCACGTAGCCTACACAGGGGGCCGAGTAGTCATTGTTGCACTCAGATGAATGAGAGTGGTGCTGTAATTACACTGCCGAAACGCGACTGGCGGTAGAGTTTCTATGCTGGTTTTGAGTGTCTCCCATATTTAAAACATTTCTGGGGTCTCTGTTTACTTCAGAACAATGGCGAGTGTTGCTCAGTGGATCTTGTTGAAATTGGAGATGATAGATGTCGAAGAGCATGACGTTTTGGGAAATATATTTAGTTGTACCACTCTTGTGTGTGTGTGTTTGTGTTGAGTATCAAGTTAGCACCAGTTGCCATTAGCTTTAGCTCGACACAAAGACTGTGAACGGGAAGAAACAGCTCGCCTGCTAACTGTCCAGAGCTTGCTTAGTTAGCTCCATGCTGAGTGTGCGCACATGAGAGCGGCATCGATCTCTAACTCTCAATAAGAAAGTCATTAAGTGTATTTACTAAAGTGTCCTATTGAATTGCCTGCTATTACAAAGACCTTTGAGGAGAGGAGGTGAAATGAAATGGACCAATGACTGAAAGGAACTAAGGGTTTGTGCTCTGACAGAGGGTTCATGGTTAAAAGCAGAATAGCAGAAGGGGAAGCTTTGATGGGGCGGATGAGAGAATGATGAGGATGGAGTTGTTCAAGTTAAATAAGGGATGAATAAACAGAGGGTGCACATCAAGCAGAAGAGAGGACGGACGGAGAGACTGAGGTGGAAGTCGGTTACCTGCTGGTTAATTGCTGCCCCTGCTTTGCTTTCTCAATTGACGCATTTTAATTACAGACTTGTGGAGCAAGGCCCCCGCCAGCCCACCTCCATCTGGATGTTAACTGTAAATATGTACCTGCTAATTGGATTATTCATAAGGTTAGTTTTCACTGTAAGAACTAGTATTTATATCCTCAAAGTCACACATAAGCAACAGCCTCTGGCGTGCAGCCGACTCCCATTCAAATGAGTTGCACTGAAGGGCGCCACCCTGGCCTCGCCGAATCCATGTGGGAAGACAAACCGAGGAAAACAAAAAAATCCAGAGAAATGAAAAAGCACTGCTTGAGTGACGGCGGCGCTGACCTCACAGTAAAGTCGCTCCATTCAACATATTCCTGCCGGTCCCTTAAAGGTCAAGCACGCCTGCTGAGGAAGAGGGAACGCACACATCGCAGCAGGGGTGACGACAAACACTAGAACACATTCATTAGGTGGTTGTGTGAAAGACAGAGAGGAAGGGGGGTGGGGGGTTGGGGGGGTGCTGGACAGTGTTACCACAATGTGTTGTCGCCGAGAGAAAGAGTCGCTGCAATCTGTTCGGGCCAAATGTGCTGATGTTTTCCCCAGTAGCTGTGATTCGCACAGAGCCGACCCCCGTCAACAAGCCAGTGTTTTTGTCATTACGCACAGAGGGATGTATGTGCGTGTGTGTGTGTGTGTGTAGGGTGGGGTGGGTTGGGGGGGGGTCTTCCTTTCTCCTCTATACTTATGAGTCTCCATGACAACAAGAGCCACTGTCCAGCAGCTTGCAGCTTTTAGCAGAAGCACAGAAGTGAAACTATTAACACAGGAGAGAACGATATGGTAACTCGTGGCTTTGTTTGTGCAAATTGTGCTTTTCAAAAAAAAGACGCCTCACTGCACGGAGCCGGTCCTTTGTCCCCCGGCCTCATCACCATTGATTCAGTCCCCGCTGTCCTTAATCCACTTCCACGAGTTACTCCCCCACGTTATTTCCTGACGGGAAATCACGGTTGACATAACAGTTGCCCGGTGTTTGTGATGTACTGTTGCTTCTCTCGGGGTCTCGGAAGTTCACGTGCAGCCAAGCATCATGACTCTCAAGGAATTGAAAGTCAGGTTGTTACTCGTGTGTGTCTTAAGTGTTCGGCTTTGGCACAGGATGAGGAAGAAACTGTTTGATCACAGACGACAGCGGGTCTCTTAAAATCTGGACAATGTGACTCAACAATTCACAGAGTGAACTACAGACACCTGGTCCTACACAAAAACTGTTTTTTACAAAGGCAACGCCAATTTTTATTTTGCCGTTTGGTTGCAACATATTCAGCTGCTTCTAGGAAGAAGGGCACAAAGTGGTTCAGGTGCTTTTTAAATGAATGAATGAAAACACCTCACTGCACATCCACACAAACAACAACATGATCCACAGAGAATGCACAAAATTACATTTTCGAATGTGGCCTCTGAATGTTATTTCTGTATCTAAAATAGTGCTCCAGAAAAGAGAATAAGGTTTATTCTCAGGTCTCTGAGCAGCTCCATTCAACCTGCTGCTGGAACACAATGTGCTGTTCATGGTCCACACCTCCTCCTGTATATTCAGTCTCTGTACATATAACGTGGTGCCTGCCTGAGTGTGTGGACACACAGTTTTTAACTCTACCACTAATGTAAATTTATTGACAGAGAGTTTATAATTACACACATATGGCGTTTCTGCATTCTATATATGTGATGACTTTAAAGGTACATTTAGTCAGTTTTGATGTATTTCTAGATTGTCTCTAAATTAAAATGCAGTTTTTTTCTTTAATTGTTTTGCTTTACTTTCATGCTGCAGGGTTTTATTTGTAAGTGAAGCAGTTTCCATGGTTTTTTCTCTGCGTCACGACAGACGTTTGTGCCATGAAGAAAACCACCAGTCACGTTTACTCACTCATGTAGAGCTGAAGCTCAGGAGTGAAGTGGTGGCCGGGAAAAAAGGTTGGTCAATGAATGAGACGTCACAGCCAACGCAACTCTGTTCCAAACATCTACTGCGTAAAAATGATCCAAAACATGTTTTCCAAAAGGATGAAAAGTTGAAAGACGTTTCTCTCAACTTCAACAAAAAAATATTAATTTCTATTTTGCATGGGCATGACGTGAACTCGGAGTCTTCTATTTTTAAAGCACTGGGCATGTTTCTATAGCAATTTCAGGGATGTTGCCAAGCAACAGCATCGGATACAATGGAGACATGAATGAAAGTTGACTGATAGCGCGCACATCTCCTGACTCAAAGGTGAATGGGCTCAGACGCGCCGGCTGGGCACCTCATCCTTCACTCAGCCATATGTATTGTGCGGGTCTGGGCTTGAACAATGCGATGGAACAGTGAACAGACAGCTTGAGCTGAGTGCGTATAGTGGTACTCCGTGCGTTTGATTCCCCTTAATCTGCCACTTCACCATGTGAATAATAAAAAATCCCTACTCGCGTGCTTTATCCACACTTTTTCCATCTGATATCTCTAGCCATTGAAAGTTGTTCCACACGTGTGATGTGTTTCTTGCAGTTCGCCTATCTCCCTGCATCTGCCGTGCGTAAAGGGAGAGCTTGGCTCGTGCGCTCGAGCGGCTGTGCGCACACAGAAACGAAAGATTCATCCTTGGGAAAATAAAAGTGTTTTTTTAACATCGTTGTGGTCAATGTTTAATCACCACATATATAATATACATACATTGTTTCATGTCGTATATGAATCAAAAGTGAGAATAGACTCACCCTCAATACAGCAGATTCTCCACAGCCCGGAGTGGGTGAGATCGCCTCTCTTGGTTCTGGGCTGAGACTGGGTGTCATCCGAGGTGGCGTTGGTTGCGTTGCAGATGTACGCCCGCGAATAGAGCCAGTAGTCCGTTCCGATGGCGATGGTCATCAGACTGAAGGCAGCGAAAGCCCCCACGGTGGCCAGCAGCGTTTGAACCCCGCGGTCACACCAAGCCATGACGCTTCATACTAGTCCACACTCTCAGCGGTCCAGCGTGCACGCACCAGAGCGCGTCAGGGCGCGGATCCTTGGCTCATAATGGATCAGGTCCGTATGCACAGATTTCTTCCAATCTGCTGAAAGTGGACTGGAGAATGAGTGACACGTGCACCTGATGCTCAAACCCAACTGGTGGCTGCTGCTGTGGATGAGTGATGACACCAGTTGTGTCCACTCCAGAAGCTCCACACGGGTTTGAAGCGCACAGGACAGCAGGGCAGCAGCATCATGCACTAACTCAGACGCCTTCAAATCTCCTCACCACTTCTTTCTCTTCTGTTTTCCCTCTTTTATCTTTGTCTCAAAACACTTTCCCCTCTGTTCCCACACTGATTGCGTCTCTGTTAATAGCCATGGCCACAGAGAGGGCTACGTCAATGGCTGTTAAGTGAGACCCCACCCTCACCAAATCGAACCAATGGAGGGGATGTGCTGTTGAATAAAGAAATTAAAAAAGCTGTGACATCTCAATTTACAACTGAATGCTTTTCTAAATTAAAAAAATGTATGGAGAAATATTAATCAGCCAAACAAACCAGGGTCTCGTCTCAGAATATATGATTATCACCAAACATCCAGAGAGTCAGCTGTCAGGGTGAGGCTGAGGGAGTGGGGGGAGAGACTTAACGACAGGCTGACACAGTGGTGTGTCTCTCTGTGGTGCACTAACGCCAAACATCCATTTCCCTGCGGAAACGACTATTAAAAAAGCAATTAAATGCTTGATGAGAGCAGTACAAGACTAACACACACACACACACAGACGGAAAGACAGATAGATGGATTCATCAATAATAACACTGTCACTTTACATTCTGAGAAAAAATCAGTTCATTAACGAGAAATAAATAAGACATGTGAATAATTTACAAAATATCCCTTTCTCAGAATCACTCAGGCAAACTCTTCCCCTCTTTTTCCTCTGACTTCAATCATGCAGCTGACAAATTGGATAATTAAAGATGCAAAATAATCAAATTAAAAAACACAACATTCATGGCAGTATGAACAAAAACACACGTGCTTAAAGGGGTAGTTCACACAAAAAAATTTGGAAATTCCCTCATTATCCACTCTCCACTTTGCCAGTGGAGGGGTGGGTGACTTTTGGAGTTTGAGGGGTAAACAGTGTTGCAGCCAAGAGCACAGAGGCGAGAGCTCGTGTGGTGCGATTCATCATGTTGCCCAAATAAAGTGACATTTTATTAGTGTAGCATTAGTGTTCAGTTGAGTGCAGGAATAGTGACGGTTGATTTGAGTTTGGATGTATTTGAAAACATTTTGACAAGCAAAAACCTGAAGTGAAATCAGATCAGCTGATCAGACTTTGACCCTTGAGGTGGCTGCTCTACACACACGTCCCCTATCGAGTTGAAAACAACTCAAATAAAGACAAAGCTGCTCTTCAACACGAGGTGAGTTCACGTTCAAAGTGTTAATTGTAATGTTTTGTATTTTTATTATGTAGAGCTACATAGTTTGTGTCATAGTTTGTTTATGTAGAGCTACATAGTTTGTGTTATTTTTGGTTCGAAGCTTCAGTCATTGGCCTAATGGCCTTACTGGGATAAGCTCTTTAATCACATGCTGTTCCTGGTAGGGCTGGGTATATAGATTAGCATGTTTCAATAGGGCCTCCAATTGTGCCAACATGGTAGCTTCTTAAACGTCTGCACTGGTACCATAACAATACTTTTTAATATTTAGATTATACATTTTTCTTCACAAAACATGCCAAGACAATCTTTATTTACTATCTAATGCCAGTTTTCAGGTCTGGTTTATTATTATTATCAAGCAGGGATCTTTCGAGTGGAAGCTGTCCACAGCAGCATAGCCCTTGGTTTCCCCTGCTGGTTGTGAATGATTCCATCTGGCTCAGGGATGCATTATAGGCGGGTCTGTCTTTGTTCAAACTGACATGAATATTGTGATATGTTTTTTTTAATTATTATTTAGCATCTTATGAACCAATGGTCAGCTGCATGATTAAAGTCAGTGGGAGGTGTTTGTGTGAGTGAGTCAGAGAAATGGAGAATTTGTTATCTATTTTTCTATCTATCTATTTTTCTATCTATCTATCTAAATGTTGTGAAACTTTTCCAATAACAATAGACTGAGATAATATCAGGTGTAATGTTGAGACCATAAATAAGCTAAAAAAAAGTGTTAGTTTAAAGTGTTTGAAAATCAATGTTTTCTTTTGGCTTGAAGCTTTTCGATGTAAATGAAATAAACATGTGCTGAAGATTGTTTTTTATAAATCAGTGGTGATTCAGCTCTTTATTTCTATATCTCTGTCTCAGTCTGTTTTTCTTGATATGGTTATTTCCTCTATCTTCAACCCAGATGATCACAGATTTCTCTGAACATTACCCAATGGATGCATCAATTAAAACATGTTGAGCTTTACTCCCGCTACCTGATGGTGGCGCTAAACCACTGCTCCACCGGAGTTAGAGGGAATTCTACCCATGATCCTCCTGTGCATGGGAGGAAACATCACAAGGATCGGACTGTGACGATGGAGCAAGGGCCTCCACGTGTGTTTTACGCATGCGCACAGCTCCACTGTGGCCTCGCCGTGGGCTCATCTGGCTGCGAGGGCGCATGCGTAAATCTGTCCCATGACGTCAGTGTCGGCTCCCCGTGTGTCTCGCGCACAACGTCTGAACAAAGGCCTGCCCCTTTTTTCATGAGGATTTCTCTGCCGCCATCGTTACTTTACGAGTAATCACGATTACTACATCGGATTACGCTACTTTTTCTTATTTTCCCGAGGCGTCGCTGACCGCAGGGGAACGCGTCCGTGATGGATGCGGATCAGCACGAGAGCAGCGGCGAGACCAAGTCGGCCATGCACACTTGGCGGTTTCGCCACCATTTCACGTACAAGGCAGATCAGGGAAAGAATATCATCGTGCAGTGTAATCTGTGTCTGCCGAGGGTCAACCTGCTGTCCACGTCGAAAACCTCCACGTCCAACCTCAAGAAGCATTTAGACGTGAGTTTCAGGAAGTCGTGTGACTGTGCCGATCAGGTCCGGTTAATGTTTGCAAGAGTCAATGAATGAACAGCAGCCCCCCCCACCCCCCGTGATTAACCACGTTACATGGTGCTGAGTACCCACTCGTGTCGCTGGAGCCTCCTCACGTTACACTCCTGCACGAAACTCCACCAGCGTGTTGTTTTCAACCCTCTTTTCTTTGCAATTTGAAGTTTGCGCACGGATTTGAACACAACTGACACGCACACAACCCGTAACACAAACCCTCTGGGTGTTTTTGTCTTTCAGAGAACACACTTGGGCTGCGAAGCCTGCCCTGACGTCAAGAGGGGGAGGAAGAAAGAGGAACGCAACGGTGAGGAGAGCAGGCACTGCCAGCTCAAGAAGCTCAAGGCAGAGATCATCTCCAAGTACACCACCCAGGCAAAGGTCGACGACCTCATCTACGACTTCATCGTGGAGGACTGCCTGTCGTTTTATGTGCTGGAGCAGCCGGGCTTCATGAAGCTGATCGCAGGCTTGACTGAGGGGCTGAAGTCCATGGACAGGGTGACCTTGTTTACAAAGGTGGACCAGAGCTTCTCCAGGATGCGGGAGGAGCTCATGTCCAGGCTCAGCAGCGCCCAGTACGTGTGCACCACGGCTGACATCTGGACAGCCAACAACAGGAGCTTCTTCGGGATGACCTGCCACTGGATCGACAGCTTCTCTCTGGAGAGGAAGTCTGTCGCTCTGGGGTTCGCCCGGCTGCAGGGCAAGATCACGTACGACACCATCGCTGGGCGCATACATGACATCCACGTGGCCTTCAACATCGAGAGCAAGGTTCAGATCACGGTCACGGACAACGGCAGCCCCTTCACGAGCGTCTTCAAGGAGTTTGCAGTGGACAGCCATGACAGCGACGATGACATTGGGTTCTTTGAGAACGTGAGCGCTGTGCTGCAGGGCGAGCCGGAGAAGGGCCTGCTCCTGTTCCTGCCCACGGTGCAGCGCTGCGCCTCACACACCCTGGAGCAGATTGTGGCCGAGGACTTTTGGCAGGCGGTGTCCCAGGGGCCCATGTGCCAGCTGCATTACAGCACCATGGCCAAGGTCTTTTCCATATTTAGCAAATGTCACCATCTCCAGGTGGGTATGGACGCAGCGGAGGAGATAGGAAAGATGGCGCTCGTGGTCCCTTCAGTAATCCGCTGGAACGTGGAGTACTGTGCCGTGCAGAAGATCGTCTCCCTCACCGAGCGCGAGCTGACGGAGCTGTGCGCCCGCCTGGAGGTGCCACGCATGCAGCCGGAGGAGATGGCCTTCCTGAAGGAATACGTGACGGTTTTCCACCCGCTCGCTTTTGCACTGGAACTTTTCCAGGCCGAGCAGAAATGCTACCTGGGTCTGGTCATCCCGACCGTGCTCAGTCTGAAGAACAAGCTGAACGAGCAGAAAGACACCACAACCTACTTCGGCGACGTCATCAACGCCATCGCGATGGGTATTGACGTGCGGTTCCTGGAGCTGTTTGCCAGCACGGAGGCAAAGATCGCAACAGCTACAACGCCACAGTTCCGCCTGTGGTGGATGGCTGCGTCCGAGCGGGAGGAGATGTGCTCCCTGCTGGCCACAGAGGCGTCGCTGATGGATCCCTGCACCGAAACCGAGGCGAGCCCCAGCCGGGACCCGTCCACCATCAAGTCGGAGGACGACTTCTTCAGCTACGGCTCCGCGAAGCCTTACGCGCAGATCCAGCAGCGGGGGGTGATGGAGGAGATCCGCAAGTACATTGAAGGAACAGGGAAGAGCCTGGAGTGCCTGCAGGACTTCCCCCGAGTGAAGCAGCTCTTCCTCAAGTACAACACCACCCTGCCGTCCACGGCGCCCGTCCAGCGGCTCTTCAGTCAGAAGGGCAACCTGGTGACGTCTCAGAGGAACTTTCTGACCGACGACTACTTTGAGCGCATTCAACTTTTGAGATACAACAGCAACTTGCTCTCTTTGAACATAGAGTGAATTGAATGCCATGAACTCTGTTTCTCTCTCTCTCTCTCTCTCGCTCAGCCTTTTCATTGACACGGAATCAAACCACATTGTGCTTAAACCGTCACAGGAAACCACCGAGCTCATCATCTCATCACGTGTTTTCTAAAGGAGCCCTGACCTGCTCTAATAGGCGTTGCTTATTTCTCCCACTCCACAATGGCCTAAAGAAAAAAAATCTGAATTGACAATCATTGACAGTGACATTCAAGGACTGAATATACTGACGCTATCTTTTTCAGCGTGCTGTCGTTTTGAGTTGAAGTAGCCACAGGGTTAAAAAGAAGTGATCTTTTTTTTTTTGGTCTTTCATTTCAGTTAGTTTTTTCTACGGCTGTTAAATGAGAATGCATCTCCTGTCTGTATGTTTTATATCATATATAAAGATATACGTGACAATGTAGTCTCACCTCGTGTTCCTCCACCAGCTGAAAATCACAAGTGATCACATAACTGATGGAAAACTGAAAGATTTTCTCTGCAATGTGCCCAGATGTCAGTTAAGAGCTTTGGTGTCCTCTGACAGCTGCCTGGAGACCAACAGGAGACTGTCAAAACACACACACACAAACATACACACTCTGACAGACACACACACAGGCGGAACTGTCGGAAACATGACACTTGTGAAGATGCTAAACTAATCTCTAGAGAGCATGAAGAACCAGGGGAGTTTTTTTTTATCTAGTTTTCAACATTATGCCTGTACGACCGTATTCACACACACACACACGTATAAATATGTATGTGTTGTTTGAATTTGCTTGCTGCACTCACAAAGGATTATGCTTTACATAAACCGGAAATTGAGCTGCTCCAAATTCTATATTCCTTTCCAGACAGACCTGGATTGCATTCTGCAACACTTCAGCTGACGAGGAGAAAACACCTCCAACAACTGGTTGCACTGAAAAGATAAACATCCACAGAGTTCCACTCAACAGGTGTGGAACTAAATGTTTAGTGGAGTCAATGGGACTGTCATGTTGGTAAAACTACATGTTACATTTAAAATTACTTCCTTGAATTATATGGTTTCAACTGGAATATAAACAAACATTTATATAATATATAATAATTCAGTTCTCTTTGTCCATACCACTGTCTTATGCAACACAGCCTGAGTTTTGAGGCTGTCTTGATATGAGTGTTTAAAGAATATGTCTAGAAATATATTCTATATTAAACCAATCACCATAATTCTGTTTTTTTAAAACAATTCTGGGAAAGAAATGTTCTGAGCAGGACACTTCAAAGTTAAAACAGTGGTGACTGATTCACAACTCAAGTATTTCAGATTCCCGTTTGATCTGAGCTGATTCTCATAACATGTTCTGTGTTAACTCAAATGTCCTCAATGATGTGATCCAGTGTCAAAGAGAACAAGTGCCACAGGATCATCTGGTGAACAAGGTTCGACTACATGTTTAGAAAATCTTTGTGACAACCCTGCCACCTGCTGGACACAGGTGAACTTCAGTGAAAGCCACTTGTTTGGTTACTCCAGAAAAATACTTCTAATGAAAAAATTCAAACAAAGCTCAGGCCCCAGTTCAAACTTTGATCCAAAGTAGAAGTTTTAATGGCTTCAGGAAAATAAATGGTAGAAAGTATAACTTTTGAAAACAAACCAGTAATACCCGCCACCACATTAACACACACCTTAACAGGATCATGTTGGGCACAAAGTGGGTGAAAGGTGATGAGGGTTATGATGTGAATGTGCTTGTGTTACTTGGTTTGTGACTTGTGTGTGGGGACACAAAATGTAACACGTAAAATAGGGATAACAGTTCATTTTTATTTAAAAACCAGAGCTTTTAAAACAGTGCTGGGTTTCAGGCAGTTTCTTTTTTTAGAACTAATTTCACCTGCTTTAGACAAGATCCTCTCACAGGGCACAGATGAAGCTGGGGTACAAAGAAAAGATACCGCAAATTTGTACAAGTTAGGAAATATATATTTTTTTTGTTTACCACAGTCTAGGGGATTCTCCAATCTTTCTGTGTTCGGTTCAGCCAGGAACTGCTGGACCTCTCCTGTTGCGTCAGTCGTGACATTTGTTCTACCTAAGACAGACAAACCGGCTGTAAGTGACTAAATACAATAAGAATGTATCCAGTATCCATTACCTTGAGTCACAGGCTGAGAAGATTCTGATGTGTGCGGTTGTGATGATGACGAGGACGCACTGTTTCCACTATCAGCAGCACATCCAGTAGTGAGCCTTTTCACAGCATCTTTATTAGGACTAAAGAAGCCTCTTTTTTAACCTTGGATCGAGCAGGGTCGCCAGGGACACGATGCTCCTCGACGGTAAAAGTGTACAGCTTCTCCCTTATGTTTCCTCAGACTCTCAGCCATTACTGTTCTCTCTGGAGTCTGGACAATTCCCCATTCCTCCTCCTCGTGGGAGTGGTGTAGCATGGATAAAAAGGGAATGACCTTTGATCCCGACAGTCTCTTCTCCTCTGACCGCCCAACTGTTGCAGCATTAAATGGGGCCAGCACTTTCAGACATTGAGCAATAATTGCCTAGTGCTCTGATGACAGTGGGACAACATCAGTGCGTAGGCCGGCCAAAGCTGCTCCTACAGGTTCCCTGAGGTCATACACACACACTGGAGCATATGGTAGGTGCTGTTCCAGCGTGTATCCACCTCTTGAAAAAGCTTCAGTACCGACCGGCCCATTCGCTCCTGCACCTGTGTCAGCTTCTCCTATCAAATTTGGTAACAAAAAGTGAGTCATTCAAGTGTCACTGAAGCAGAAACTTACACAAAACTGAAGGAATTCATCTTTGCTGTGATGCTGCTCTTGAAATAGCCCAATGTCGTCCTAGAGTTAGCCCGGATGTCAGACAACACAGCGTTTTGCTGAAGAGCCTTTTTTATTCGGAAATGCAAAGTATGCACCACACAAACTGTGTGAGGCAAACAAAGCTCCCTGGCACAAGCACCCATATTTTCTGCACCATCAACAAACAAGTAACTTTGTTTGTTAGACCCCACTGTGACATCAGTGCTGATTTGACTGTTGCAAAATTTGCGGCAGTATGCGCCTCAGGGAAATGAAGGGCCCCTAAATCAACACTATGCAAAGAGGTGGTGTCATCTATGAAATGTCAGGTCACAGCCAGACAGGCATCTGTGTTGATACAAGTCCACATGTCTGAAGTTAAAGCAACTGTGGAAGCCTTCGGCACAATGGCCTTCTCCTTGGACTCCTTATATCTCTCCTCCACCATAGCTTTCAATACCTAAAGAAAAGAAGACTGTAGGAATGGCAAATATGAGGAAATGAGGAGACATGCTTCATGTGCTCACACACACACCTGCCTTGTGGGGAGAACACAGGTTGGGTTGAAAGCTTGAACAAGCTTTCTGAACCCTTTGTCCTCCACAATAGTGAAGGGCTGAGAATCCTCCATCACCATATTCACCAAGGCCTCCTCCACATCATACTTCAGACCTGATGACACAAAAAAAAATGCTATATAGATTTACTCAGTAATTACTCACATGTTGAATATTTATTAATGGTGTGTAATACAAACGTTCCATGCCATTTTATGTTTGTGCTCTGTCTTATATCATTGCATCCTGAAATGGCTTACCTGAGCTTGGTCCACCTGGGTCGGTCTCCATGTTCTCATGCAGCGCTCTATAATGCCTCAGCATGGACGAGGTGGTATAGTTGTATCCGAGTTCTTGTCAACACAACAGACACTTCACCTAAAACACCAGCAATTACAAGAAACACATTAGAACAAGTGATCCCCTGTGTGGTCACATTTATTTACAGTATATTCCACTAGTTGTTATTACTTTGTTCATACCTTATTAGGAGCGATCAGCTCATGGAGTTCCCAGACAGGGGGACATCTTCTCTACCTCGCTGGTTCCATCGCAGAAAATAGAAGGTCGAATCACATACGTCATCAAACACAAGGCTCGATACGCGCTTCACAAGAATCATCCTCGATTACTCGACACGCGCTTCGAGGCCTCGACACGGGAGGACACGCGAGTAGTGCAAAGGTCGACGACCTCATCCACAACTTCATGGACAGGGTGACCTTGTGAACAAAAAGATGGAACAGGGCTTCTCCAGGATGCGGGAGGAGCTCATGACCAGACTCGGCAGCATCGACCGTTTCAGGTAAACACCGATGACGGCTGCGTGTGTTATTCCTCCGTGAAACCAGGATATCGGTGCCCTGTGAAGCCCAGCCGGAAACCGTCCACCATCGAGGAGGAGGACTTCAGCTACGTGCTCCGTGATTCCCAGCGTCTCTTCAATCAGAAGGGCATCCTGGTCACGTCGTAGACGAACTTTCTGACCGACGACTACTTTGACAGCATCAACTTGGTCTCTTTGACCACAGAGGGAATTAAATGCCATGAACTGCAGGGGGAGGGAGGTGGGGGGGATCAGTGCCAGGTGCCAGGGAGAGAGTCTGATTATACACAGGTGTTCCAGTTCAGCTAATGACGCTCTCCTCTCTATGGGGTTCCCTCCCGGAAACGGAGACACGAAGCTGAAGAGCTACTCGATTTCTGTGATTTAAGTTCATGTTTGTTCACGTGTGTGTGGAGCCAATAAAGAGAGACATTGACGACACCTCTCCTTGTGTTCATGACGAGGAGCTCACGGTAACGCAGAGGCATCGTTACAGTCATCAATAAAGATCTGTCAGCTGAAAATCACAAGAGATTATACTTTACATAAACCGGAAATTGAGCTGCTCCGAATTCTATATTCCTTTTCCAGACAGACCGGGTACCTGGATTCCATTCTGCAACACTTCAGCTGATGAGAAAACACCTCAAACAACTGGTTGCTCAGAAAAGATAAACATCCACAAAGTTCCACTCAACAGCTGCGGAAGGAAATGTTTAGTGGAGTCAATGGGACTGTCATGTTGGTAACTCTATAAAACTACACGTTATATGGTTTCAACTGGAATATAAATAAACATTTATCTGCCCTGGATGTCAATATTTTCAGTTCTTTTGTCTATACTATTGTCATATGAAATACAGCCTGAGTTTTGAGGCTGTCTTGATATTTGAGATTTTAAAGAATATGTCTAAATATTCTGTTTTTTTAATCAATTCTGGGCTCGAAATGTTCTGGGCAGGACATTTCAAAGTTAAAACATAAATGTGTCTCTAGTCTTTGTTGGACAAACTACACAGTGGTGACTGATTCACAACTGAAGTACAACAGATTCTTGTTTGATCTGAGCTGATTCTCACCTCTGCTCAGAGCAAATATTTACATGAAGGATTTTATGACAACCCTGCCACCTGTTGGACACAGAGGTGAACTTCAGTGAAAGCCACCTGTTTTGTTACTCAAGGAAAATACCTTTAATGAAAAAATTCAAACAAAGCTCAGGCCCCAGTTCAAACTTTGATCCAAAGTAGAAGTTTTAATCGCTTCAGGAAAACAAATGGTACAAAGTATTACTTTTGAAAACAAACCAGTAATACCCGCCACCACATTAACACACACACACACACACACATGCACACACATTGAGAACAGGATCATGTTAGGCACAAAGTGGGTGGAAAGTGTAGTCAGTACCTTTGATTTAATCCATCATCAAGCCCTTGTCTCTACAGTCCTCTCATGCTTCCTCCCTTGCAAAAGCAGCATAGGATCTCTTGTGATATAAAAGCAGCATGGCAGAGAAAAATACTCTTTAAGTTACTTTACCCATAAACCATTTTGCTTCCACTGAGTCTCTGTCAGTTCAGTGTTATAATACAATAAGGAGGGAAGCATTAGAAAGCTTTCCAGACATGGCTTGGATATCTTAATATTCTAATGCCTTTATCTCACTTTGCTTATGTAGGACACCGTCTCTGGTGTCTGCTCCTGGGACAGCACCAGTCACTGCACAACTGCCTTGGCGGGGGTGAAGTGGCCCAGGTTGTCGCAGGACTTGAGCCAGCGCTGGACATTAGCGGGGGTAGAGGAGGCCGAGCCACATTGCAGCACGCAGCAGTAGCAGGCGACGTCAGCCAGGGAGAACTCCGGCCCCGCCAGCCAGGGGTTTCGGCCCAGAGCGGAGTTAAGCGCCCGCAGGACAGCAGCTTGCTCCTTGGCACTGCCCTCTGCCAGCTGGAAGAAAGCTGTGTCCACCCAGCTGTCCACCATAGTGGCGAGGGCGGGATCGCTGGGGTAGGGAGCCAGCAGCTTGAAGAGGAAGCGTGCCACGTTGGCTTCACCCTCGATGGGACACATGTTCTGGATGCTAAACTTCATTTGCAGCTTGGGGACTGTGGATAGAGCACAGACGTCACATTGTTACGAGGACAGAAGCATTACCAACACATGTCAATATGCTTATTACTGCTCATATGAATTCAAAGCTCTAAAGAGTAATTAGGTTCCCAATCAAATGCCACGCAACAGAGAGTTCAAATTTTATATTTATACTATGTTAACCTTCTGCTTTGATCTCCTACCAGTCATACCAGTTTTACAAGAATGTTTCCTTCATCTCTTTGTCCCTTCTTGTCCATCCACTAACACACACACACCTTCCCTCTCACTGTGGCCTTACCATCTTTCCATATGAGCGTGAAGCCCAGCTGGAACAGGTGGCGCGCATAGCTGTCTTCGTGGCGTGGGCCGAGGCAGGACAGGAGCTGTGACGAGACGTCGGCCACTGAGGAGTGGACGTGGACGGTGGACAGCACCCGATAGCGCTTACACAGCAGGCTGTGGAGCACCAGCAGGGTCAGAGGTGGATGTGCTGGGTTGGCGTTTATGACAATGTCGCGGAGAGCGCCGTGGTCCTGATACAAAGAAGACAGAAGTAAGCAGCTGCTCGATCCAAAAAGCATTCTGTGTTCAACATTTCTCTTCCATAACGATACAAACAGCTTGCACCATCTGGACTTGCAATCAGTCTACACCCTTATTTATTATGAGGGTGTGGACTTGAATGGTAAATTCCATTACAAGCAGATTGTTCCATTAGGCACAATATTCAGATCTTGTAAGGACAGGCAGGTACAACAAGTATCATCAGAGACGGTTACCACCAAACAGAAAAGTCAGATTATGTGAATTGAAAGAAACAGGGCAACGTACATAGGTTTTATGTAGGAAAGAAATTCTAGCATCACTAAAGCGCCCCAGTGTCTCACCTTGCCCAGTAGTGAGTCCAGGTCTGTGGTGCCCTGGAAGGCTGCGGAGCTGAGGGTCTGAGAGGAGAGGCTGCTGCTGACTGTCAGGTCCAGATCGGCATCTGGCGTGGTCACAGTCTTGGCCAGGCCCTCCACAGCTGCTTTCAGCTCATACAGTTTTCTCATGATTTCATCCTGCCGAGCCTCCAGAGCTTTGACTGCTGGGTCCACCTCGCCGTTCTGGGGAAACAGAGAGAATTCACAGTTGAGTCATTTTGAACACAACTCAGCAGAGGTTTCACAGACAGGGTAAAAGCTGCAGTGGCAACATTTAACACAGTTAACACTCAGAACATATTTGACAGATTCAATGGCTAGAGATGCAGAGTTTAAAAGCACAGCCATCACTTAGGACTAAAAAACAGTCCTTGAAATGAAAAGCAATAACAATGTGATCATAATAACTATTGATATCGACTAATGTGAAAAGTTTTATCTACTACTGCTTCAAGACTGACTTCAAATATGTAATCTTTTGTTTTAAAGTAGATCTCATCTTAGAAACTGCTCCTTTGAGTGTTATACCATTATACATTTTAATATTGCTGATTAATGACTATATAAGTGGCAGTTTAATATAACAGGAACTCTAGCTTGAGCTTAATTCTACAATTCTGTACGATGTTATGTTGATTAATCCATAACAATGCATCATATTTTGAAATAAGTTATGTGGAAAGCAGCTGCTGTCAAATGAAAGCAGTGTAACAAAAAGGAACAATATTATCGTTGTGACATGAAGCATGGAAATACTCAAAAGTGCAGCACTATTGTGCCTTAAATCTGGGCTCATGGCGAAATAAGAACTAGGCTGCCAGACTTTCACCATCACTGCCTATGTTTATCTTAATTTATTTCATATATCTCTAGTTTTATATCTAAAGTTTTATTCTTTCGCTGTTTTCACCCTTTTCTTTCCAAATAAACGTACATTGGCTGCACCATGACAGGCTATGTTAGTCTAATGCACAACTTTGTGTAGCTTCCTTTTTTGTATCTTTAATTCTGTATTTTTATTTGGACTCTGCCTTGGTTTTTAGTGTCTTTCTATCACCTTATACTTCAAATATTGTATTGTCAACTTCTCCATTAGTTCATACTTCTTTACATTGACACTCTGTCTTTACGGTTTTGTGTGATACTGGATGCCTACATTTTCTTCGGGATCAATAAAGTATCAATATGTATGCATGTTTGATGTATGTATGTATGTATGTATGTATGTATGTATGTATGTATGTATGTATGTATGTTTTTCTGCTGTCATCTATGTTGTTTACTTTGTTTGTGCTGCACACGTCTTGAAGAGCTGCTGAATAGATTTCATTTGTTTTAACCAATAACAATAAATATCTATTATATTCTACGGTGTTGTAGTTACTACACAGCTGGAGTACAAATCTCTTACGTGCAGTGACAGCTCCATAGTATTAACAATGGCCGTCTAGCACTTGATACAGACGGATAGCCTATAATCGAAGGTTGATGGACAGGGGAGATGTGACTGTTGCATCAGCTAAAAGTGACAGCACCTAATGCTAAGTTAGCCAGCTAGCTTAGCCAAACGCGGCTAACTCTAACAGAAGCTTGCCAGAGGAATCGTGAGAGGAGCGGAACGAGCTGCGGACAACAGCGGGAGGTGAACACAAACTAACAACGTGTTAACACAATAACACAAAGCTCGAAATGAAGATGAAGTTTGTCGAAATGAAGTTCACAGTTACCTGGAGCGCGTGTTCGGAGGAGCAGCCGCTGCCCTGCTGCGCGTGGATATTTGGTAACTTGTACATGCAGGTCGGTATATCAACCCTTGTGTCCCCGGGACAGACGGACTTTACCTGGTACATGGGCATGACGGTAGTGGTGTGTCCTTCGAAGCGTGTGTCGAGTAATCGAGGAGGATTTTTGTGAAGCGCGTATCGGGGCTTGTGTTGATGACGTTCGAAGCCTCGCGAGCCGGCCGAGCACGTCACTGATTCAGGAAAGGGTTCGCGGGTTTGGTGTGCGATTCAAAATAAAAGGGGCCGCGAAACGCAATGGATTCCCTGTTTGAGAAACTGTTCAAATCACGGTAATGCACACAGGCGTCTTCCTCCGGGGCTGAGAGGTGATGACAGGCGGCAGCAAGGACCAGGAGCACCGGGGAGACCGGAAAGAGGCCACGGCAACGTCACTTCCGGGAAAGTAGACGCTGGATTAATATATATATAAAGATATCATATTTATCTATTGTGATTATTGGGTATCGAACAGTTATATATTATAAGGATAAAGACGATTATAAATTGTACGTCTTCTATTGCTCAACCTGAAACAGTGAGCCAACTGTTATTATCATCATGGTCAGTAACAACAATGATGGGAAGATGTTTCCAAATGTATTGAATAATAATTCAAATAGTTTTGAATTATTTCGTAAACAAAAAAAGTAATATGTATTTGTATAGCACAAGATAAGAGGAGATAAAATAAGACAAGACACTAGACAAGATACAACAAGATGAGAAATGACACTATGCTATACAGGCTTGACAACACAAGACAAGACACGACACAAAAGAAGACAAAGCAAGACAAAAAAAGACATGATCTGAAATGGTACAAAAAATATAGAAACATAACAAACTACAACATAAAATAACAAAATTTAAGATAAAGCCTAATGTCAAAGACAATTCTTGAGACAGATCTTGCATCTGTATGTTACAACAACAAAGAATGATATAAGTAAGTATTATAAATAATTAAGGGATAAGTATGAGGAGTTAAGGGAGGACCAGTGCCTAAACAAACAATAAGCAAGCAAAAAAAAAATGCAAACATAGAAGAATGAACTAATAACTGGACTTAAATAGGAAGAACCGAAAAGTATTTATTTCAATAGGCTCCTAGAAAACCCTTATTGTGAAGGGGTTCTTGAGATGCCACCTGCTGTGATGTCTCTCACTACAGTCAGTGGTGCAGCACAGTAACAAGGCTCGGCCTGTAGAGAGCAGTGCTGCTGCAGGTTTCAGTGGGGATTCACATTTTGATCCAGGTTTTTGATAAAAATCTGTGTTAGTGGTGAATCAAGCATTTATCCATACGACTCCGCATATGCTCAAATTCTTTTTCGGGACTAAGGTTGAGAAATGTAGTTAAATAGAAACTAAGTCTGACAGTAGACTCAGAGACCTCATGTTTCTGACCCTAAGAAAGGTCGGCAGCCTTATGTGCTGTTTGTAATTTGTGGATGCTATGATAAAAAGAGTTAAACCTTTACATAGTCATCTGTGCAATAATTTTGTCCAGTCAACATTAAATTCTGTCATTTAATGTATATTTTAAGTTGTTCAGCCCTAAAGCAAACACGTTATTTTATTTTTTTAGAGATAGTGATGATGGGAACTTGATTATTTAAGTAGTAATTATAGGTAAAAACATTAAAATTACACGAAGTGGAGTCATCAGTTCAGTCAGAGTCAGATTAAAGACGGGTCAGTTGGAATCTGCATGAATATAGTCTGACTCAGTCTCGCCATGGTTATTCAATCACAAGAGATTTTTTTTCACCTAATCCAAACCTGGCAACACAATCCTTCACTAGGAAGCCACTGAGGAGGCCGATACCACTCATCCCCCTGTGGTCCCTCTCTTCTCTGTCAGAGGAATCGACTTGGTGCCATTTCACACTTGAGGCGCATCCTCTCCTCTCAAACCACCGTGACAAGAGAAGTTTAATGAAAATGTACGCTTGAGTCTGACGTCCCAACAGCACGTCAACCATGAATAATTCACTGTCGAAGTCTGGCAGGAGTGAGGGGAGGCGGAGGAGCGGGTGTTGGGTGTGGGGGCCGACCTATGGCGGCTCTGCTAAGGGAACGGTCAGATCTAATGGCCAGACTAATACCTGAGCTAGAAACTGAAGACTGCAGGGGGAGCTGACACCTGACAGTTCAGAGTAATTCTTTAAATCATGTAGGAACAAGGAAGTCTGTCAGGCTGCAGGTAGCATGGGAAGAGGCTCGGAGGTGACACAAGCCTTGTCGGTGCTGTCTTACTCAGGTACACACTCACTGGGTTACTGATATAGATAAACAGTGCACAAACTGATGGACGGCAATGGATACTTTGCTTGGAGCTGCTCGGAGTACCTTAAACACAGCTTATGAATTACAAGTGGTACACACACGGGTTCATTGTAATTACTGAACTGAGATGTAGACACAGTGGGTTACGTTAATGAAAGTGCTTTGACAAGAGAGGAACTGACAACATGTCTGAGTATTTACACCATAAAATAAATACTGTTATTCAGCACAACTTGCAACTTTTACTTGAGTTATCCGTGCAGTATAGATGTACATTTATGTAATATATATGTGTTTTTTTATTGTTTGTGTTTGTTTACAGTTTGTTAGTTTTTAACTGTAAAAATGTTTAACTCAATAGTGGTATATTTGTGCCAGCCTCCAAACGTTTGTTGATGAAAAACATCGTACATCCACTAGCTTCATGGTAAGATGCAAACACTTGTTGGTAATGTTGTCCACAGTTATGGATGTCGTAAGATGTGTACTGACCAAACTCCAACCCGACGGTTCGCCTCCATTGTTCAGTTACTCAAACTCAAAGTTGGTCGTGGATGACAGTCCCCATTTTATCTGATTGTGCCTTCTCATTTTAAAAAGGCTGCAAAGTAGCCGTCTACCTGTCCACGACAGCCATTACTCAGTCTGGGGCTGAGTCAGCACATGCAGCAGCTGCTCAGAGGTTTAAGCAGGGTGTGGCTTTTAGTTCAAATTGCAAACTTGCGTTAGTGACAGCTCAATGTATATTTATCTGAGAGCAGATCAATTAGCAGATACGCAAACAATGGCTTCCAACCAGGGTGGAGATTGTTCTCTCGTAATCTCCCTCCGCAAATCCCCCTGTTATATCATGGAATGGCCACTGATATGTGCACGGCCCATCATTCATTAATGAAGGGAAGCTGCATGCAGACATCACAAGCAGAGGCTCGGGACCGATGCTTGTTGGGGAACAGTGGCAGCGCTGTCATCCCCTGCATTATGGATAGAGTTCCTGCGCGGAGCTCACAAAGCCCATTCAGTCATCTTTACTGCCAGTTAAATCTTTCACGACGTCCCTCCCTGTTCAGACTATCAGGTAGCAACATCTGTGATACCAGCAGGCTCCAAAAACACCTAAAAGAGTCAAAATATGATCAGCGATTGTGGAAGCAAACCCAGAATGCACGGCCCATCGTCCAAGAGCTTCAGCTTCATCGTTTGCCGATCACTGCAGGTTGTTATCAGCTGAGGATTAAAGTTTCACACAGACTGAATCAGTAAAGTGAGCCTGACACTCCTTCCTTGATATGAGTTTTTAGTGACAATGAAGCGAGGGCATCAATTATTGAAGTGCCAAGCGGACAAGCAGGCTGTGTCCATCCCAAAAGGTGGATCCACACACACGTATGGAACAGGGTAAAATGTTTAAATATAAAAGCTAAACTTATATTATAATCCTTCTTTGTTGGTCACCCAATGCCGAATTGTAACATTACAAGGGAACTTCTGCTACAGCTACTGCTATTGCATTGCACTAATGGATTTGGCCTTTACCATTTTAATAGTGCAAAACTAGAATAGAGCTCAGTAGAGGTAGTTCATCCACCAAGACCCAATATTCCCCTCGTGAAACCACATTTAAATTAATAAAATCTGTTTTTTTTAATCTGGATTCTCAACCACACTGCATCCTTCCACCAAGTATCGTAGTTATTTGTCAAATGGCTTTTGCATAAACTTAATAATAACCAACAAAAGGATCATAATTACGGGAAAATGATGTGGTAAAATATATCTACTCATTTTGTTTATCATGGCATGGCCACTCCTCCCAGGTGTTTTATTTTGAAAGTACTTTATTTATCATATTACATAGATTTGCCCAACTTCCTGAAGCTACACAACAGAAAACGATGATCGTCAGACCTTACGTCTAAATCGCTGTCACATCCCTGGCGTCTGTCAGCCGTGGATTCCCAGAGAGGAACAGTCTCTTTTTAAGTCCTCTTTCACCCCCTTTGCCCTTGAGTGCAGGTAATCTGCTTGTCACATTATCTTCTACCCCTGTCCCACGGCAGCAGATCCAGCAGTGACGACCTGTTGTCTCACATTTCCTTCCTGTTTATCTCTCCTGACCCACAGGGGTCACGGCTCCATTGTGTGCCCGGTGGCTTGTGTTACCTACTGGCTTCCCCAACCTTGTTCCGCTTGCAGCCGTGCAGCCCAGCCCTGGACTCCTCATCCCCGCTCCTCTACCGCGTGTCTGCAGAGATGAGGAGGAGAAACTGATAACAGCAGACATGAACACCATGACGTGATTAGCATTGTTTCTGTCTGCACGTCCAGTGTGTGTGTGTGTGTGTGTGTGTGTGTGTGTTTGTCTGTGGGTGTGTGACCAGGTAATGTAATGTAAAGCCATGTCCTCTTATACACATTGGTACTTGACATTTTCTTTTTCATAAATTCAAAGATTTCCACTCTGATTCTAAAGCTTTTTGTTGGGTCCAGCTTAGGACCTATGCTCAGGTGGATATAATGAATCTGCAATGAACGCATTTTTTCCATTACCTTAAAGCTGATGCACACAAACAATTTTTACAAATGTTTAGACAAATGTCTCGTTGGACAAAATGATGGAGTGATGATATTTTATATCCAGGAAGGTCAAAATACGTCATAGTATTATGTTCATTATAACCATCATCAGAGAAGATGTCCGCATATTTCCTGCTACTTGACATGTAGGTGGAGGCGAAACAACCTCGAGGCGTTTCATCTTCATCCCCAAGCAACATCATCATCACGGCGCAGCGTCTGAATCAAGCAGCATCAGGAATGACGACACATCCTACATGTGTGACCACGGCCTCGTTCTAATGCCAGGGTATGCCCCACAGGTCTGAGTAGCAGGTGTGTGCTTTAATAGTCAGGTTGTCCCTGTAATATACAGGTAATTGAAATGACACTGAGGTGGAAGCTCTGAAAAAAATTGGTACTCTGTATCCCGGCGCCTCTGGTGGGTGGGTGACGAGTCAGGTGGTTGTTAGTTTAAATCCCATGAATCCTGTAAGTGCAGAGAGTGAAACAGTTGTGTGCTATTTAAATTCTCTTAGAGGAGGAAAGAAGAGTTGGTCCAGCTTCTGTTCGTATGATTCTTCCTTACTGTAAAAGCCAAGGGACCAGAGTCGGACTATCATCGCACAGTGTGATTCATCTCAAAGTGACATTTTTGAAGTAAAGTGGTTCAAAGTCAATTCACCTAAATAGACCATGATTCAAACCTTGTGTAGTACATGTATGCTTCCAAACCCCCAGGGAGTGAAACATTTGTGAAAAAACGAACCCAAGCTCACATGAAACTCAAAATCATAGAAAAATAAAGAGACAAAAAAGCAAATGATGTCACAGGACGTAGCTGGATTGTATCCAGTCCTCTCCGGACCACTGCATCGCACCGGGGGACTTTAAGGCCCACGTTCCAAAACCGTTCAGTACGGTGAAGAGAAAAGAGGCTCACACTCTCAAGAGGGGGCAGGTAATGGACTAATGGTATCAAGGAGACCTGGCATGTAAGGTTAGCGCTCCCAGCTATAGCATTCTGCAGAGTGTGCAGTCCCTGCTGTACATCACACACATACACATGAGCACAATCTGAATCTTATGCATATATTAACACAAACATGCTGATCTCTGTGTATTTTTGTGCACATGTTGGATCACGTGTTTGCATGGATGTCTCTGTCCGATTGCATTTTTGATTTTAGAATTGCAAAAATGCATGTGTGTGTGTGCGGGTCTGCTTGTGTGTGAGTGTTTGAGTGTGCTTGTGTGTGTGTGTGTGTGTGAGACAGAGAGAGCATCACCAGGGTTCAGCCGGGTTTTATTTACAAAGCTGAGTTCATGTGTCACTCGATCGAGTCGCAGTGAAACTCAGTTGGTCATCAAGGTCACCTCCTCTGCTCTCTCCATATGACTCTTTAAACACAGACACACACACACACACACGCACACATACACACACACACACACACACACACACAAAGCCTGTGTTTTCAGGACATTTGTTGAGGACATTGATAATAAGTCTTATTAACCGCTGTGATGAGTAAGTGGAGATTCAAGAACTCTACGGAACTAGTGACTAACTTAGAGGGTTATTGTGTGCAGTATGTGTGTCTGTGCATGCTTGTTTGTCACAGGTGATCTGGATCATTGTATATAATCTACTGTACTCTATTGGATTCCTGCTTTCAAAGGGATTGCATCATCATTTTCTGCATATAAATCATTTCTGAGCCCTTTATTAAAAAGGTTTTGATGAAAATAACTAGTTTTAAGGTTCTGGTCTTATCATGCTCCACTGTATCCTCCAAATGATAAGTAAATTAAGACATCCATCCATCCACTATCTGAACCACTTATTCTTTAGGGGTCACAGGGGCACATCCCAGCTGACAGTTGGCAAAACAAACAAGACATGTAGCAACATACAGATGTAAACATAGAGAGAAGACAAGTGACAAGGAACTTGGAATTTTATTCTTTTATTTTCTCAGTATTTTGGTGAATTGTACATTTATCTGGCTAATGATCGGTCAGTTCAGTTCGAAACATGAAAAACAAAAAACGCGATGAGAATGTGGATGTGTGTGGACCGGAGCGAGTCGTTCAAAAAGAAAAAAAATAATCAAAAAGGAAAAATATCTAGACACGATTGACTAAAAGTAAAAGAGCCCCTGAAGCAGTGGAGTGGGGAAGGGGGCAGGACTGGGGTCAGATAAAGTCGGGGGGAAGGAGTCCAGCTGTTTAGGACAAGACCATGGCCTGGAACTCTGTGGAGAAAAGAAACAGCATTGAGAAGATGTGACACTGGTTTGTAACAATGTTGATATGAAGCTATAAGAGAGTTTGCATTGTGAAAATTCTTATTGTAATTCTCATGTGATCATTTAAACCATTATTTTAATCAAGTCAAACTAATTCACAAGTGTTAAATCACTGTTGGAACATTGCAAATCTTAATGATGAGAAGCCATTTGGAAAATCATGGATAGAAAAAGCATGTTTGTATTTACACACAAACTTGTTACTGTACTATGTGTGGATCCACTCACCTTCTGCTCCAATCATTCCATCGCTGTCGTCATCGGCAGCGCACAGGAAGTCCTTGGTCTCCTGGTCCGTCAGAACTCGAGCCCCAGGAGAAAACCTCTGGAGAAAAAACCTGGCAGACACAGAGACCGGGACAAATACCAAAGTTAGAGATTCTACACAGGGAGACCTAGCAGTCACCACCAGGGCACCAATCAGGATCTGTGGATTTAGATATCAGGTGTGAATGTTGCAGGAAGGAGCAGGAGCAGGAATTCCTTTAAGTGCTGGATGTGAACATGTTCTGCAAAGTGAACACTGTGCTGATGACATATTAAAGTGGAATAAAGAACAGGTCCCACCGAGATTTGAACTCGGATCGCTGGATTCAGAGTCCAGAGTGCTAACCATTACACCATGGCACCTTCATGTATGTCCCCAGACCACCACGCCTATCGATTACTCATGTTTTGCATCTTTCATTTTGATCTGTCGTGACCATAAGCACCACTGAAAAAAAAAAATCTGTCCCTGAATCTATGAATTTTCTTTAATTTAATATCATGAAAACGGAACGGAGGTTTGATTATCCTGATGAAAGACTTTCGAGTCGGATCTCCTCAGCGTGGCAAAAAGAAACCTCTGAAACCGCTAGATCCTGGGAAGAGCTAACAAGTCTGTCGTGTGTGAACTGTCCCGCTCACTCACTTGAGCTCAGCCTCCTCAATGAAGCCACTGGCGTCGTTGTCCAGGATCCCAAAAACCTTCTTCACATCCTGGGGGCTCTTCTTGGTGAGGCCACACAGCTGGAAAAACTTCCTGGGAGAGAAGGAGTCTGGTGCTGGGGGGGAGATGGAAGGCAAAGTCAGGGACATCATCAAGTTTGACTAAAATGATTCCCCTCAGGTCAGTAGTCTCATATGGGACAGTTTTGTTTCTGTAAAGTAGAATTAAAGCAAAGTCGCTGCATCTGCAAATCCTCAAACAAGTGATGTCAGTTTAAATTGCAGAGACAAGATGCCACACGGCTGATAAGGTGTTATTAAATGTGAGGTACGAAAAGCTCAGAGGCACAGAGCTGGTGATGAAAGTTGAGTTTTTAAATTTAGCCTATTGTCTTTGACCTCCAGTGATAAGGATGAAATCTTCAATTTATTTATGGCTGGTGCCAATTTCTGCACATGAAATCCCCTGCGCCCTGCACACAAGCCAATATGCATCTATGTACCTTTTAATAGCAACAGCAGACAATCTTATACGGGGGCAGTCATATTGTCTGGTGAGTGCACCGGGCTCCAGTGGCAATACTGTACAAAATCAAATGAAGAGAGTAATAATGATATTGGAGGAAGACGATACCTTGGCAGTCCTTGATAGCACTGTCGATGGCATCAGCGGAAAGGATAGATGAGAGCGCCATTGTATTCCTGTAGGAGGAACAACGGTGGTGAATTATTAACACATTTAGTCGGGAACAAGAGCAAAACCCTCTAGCTGGACACTGGTGGGCAGCAAAAATGTGTCCAAGTGACCAAATCTACATGCTGAAAGGTCAGTGGGTGCAGGGAGCGGCCAGAGGAGCAGCAAACTGACCTAGTGACATACACTCCTAAAGTCTCCGTGGGTTCTTACGAGTCAGTAAAAGTTCAACTCTGATATACATCTCCCCTTTTTACGCACAGATAATCCCACCCATCTTAGCATGCAGCCCACATACAGCAGCTCAGAACATAAAGCAGCTAGAGAATCCACCTCTGTGACACCTTTGTAAAGCTACACTAAACAAAAAGGAAACATAAAACATAGTAACTATCTGTCACAGGCGACCAGCAGCAGCAGCAGGAGGAGCAGCAGCAACTTACCGTGTCAGGTGGGGATGTCGCCCGGTCGGTGATCCAGCTGGAGAGGTAAGGCTATGTGGTGACTGCTGTCCGTCAAGGCGGATTTATATAGGTCTGATTGCAGTGACAATGGGGGATTGCTTGAGTTACCTGTCCGTGGATCAAATTCTAGCCGCCCGCCCCTGATCCAATTTCCCGGCTAACTAATTAACCTTTACTATTTATAACGCCCAGGAGCAGTAAGAGGAGTGGACCGCGGACATCTGTAACGCCCTTGTAAATAGCAAATTAAGTTTAAAACGGCGCATTCCTCTCCAGCCCGCCCCTTCCACCACTCCCCCCCCCCCACCCCCCCGTCGTCCCGGCACCACTCCTCCCCTCACCTCTAGGATACAGTACAGTTATTGCAGGGAGGCTGTATTGTAACTTCACCCTCTCTCTATCTCCTTTCCTCCCTCTCTTGCTGTCTCTGCACCCCCCCCCCCCCCCCCCCCACACACACACACACACCCCTTCATGCAGGTATCCTCTTTCAGCCAACAATGCCTGTGACACGCTCATGTGATGCTCCTTGAAAATGAGCCCTCGTCACTGCCTTTGAGGTGAGAAGTAGCCGGTTCTGCTCCAGGTCTATGGGCTTGGGTAAATTTCATGTCTTCCCACATCTGTGCGTCTTGAGGTGCCAACAGTTTGACGCATAGATCCAACCCATGGGGGTCAGTAGATCCCTGATGTAACCCCAAATACACATCAGAGCTGCTCATCACTGAATGTTGCTGATGTTTTATAACCTTCTCATTGTCTCACGGTGACAAGGGGGGGTGGGCAGCCTCGCGGAATTGCTTTGTCAACTGTGCTGATGAGGAGACCCGAGGTCACCCTCTGCTGTCGGCGTCCGGTGGTGATGATGATGATGCATAACGCACAGTGTCCCAGGTATGAGCTGTTTGAACAGAAGTACCGGTGGCAGGGGTGACACGGGGGATTCGATCATTTTTGTCCCATTTCGTCACTGTGATTCTTTAAGGAAGCCGCAGAGCTGCAGTCTCTCCAGGTGTCCAGGAGCAAACAATATAAACTCAGGGTGTCTTTTACCAAGGGCAACTGTGGCCCCAAGCAAGCCTGACTCACAGAGAACTTCAGGGGTCATTAGGCACCTCCCTGGGAGAGGGCTCGCTGCAGTGGTGCATGGGAAAGAGGTTTATTCTCTACTGGGTGATGTAAGGTTTCATGTCAGATGTGAACTTGTTCTGCAAAGTGAACACTGTGGTGGTGAAATATTACCACAACAAAGTTGAATAAGGAACAGGTTCCACCGAGTTGGAGTCAAAGTCCAGAGTGCCAATCATTACACCTTGACACCTTCATAGCTGAACCCGGACGAACACAATGATTTGTTGAAATTATCTCTAACATTCATTTGCAGTTCCACGAAGTATTTCCTTCTGCAAAGTAAACAATGTGGTGAGGAATGTTTTCACAAAGTGGAATAAAGAACAGGTCCCACCGAGATTTGAACTCGGATCGCTGGATTCAGAGTCCAGAGTGCTAACCATTACACCATGGCACCTTCATGTGTCTCCCTTGACCACCA
Source organism: Platichthys flesus (assembly GCF_949316205.1). Taxonomy (NCBI): domain Eukaryota; kingdom Metazoa; phylum Chordata; class Actinopteri; order Pleuronectiformes; family Pleuronectidae; genus Platichthys; species Platichthys flesus. The sequence continues at coordinate 6,905,614 of NC_084960.1, forward strand.
TCAAATTTTAGTTAAAATGATCTCTAAAGTTCGTTCGCATTACCGTGACCCGTTTCCTCATTATTTTAGGGGGTCACCAGCTTAAAGCGGAACAAGGGACTCATGTCACCGCTGCGCTCTCGCACGCGTCAGCTGGCGTCAGTCGGTGACGGCTCGTGTCACGACACGTGCGTAAAGATCCTCCAACACATGATTCAAAGGCCTGAAAACAATCTGGTCCACGGAAATAACCAACGTTTGTTATATTTAAGCCTGAATAAAAATGTGTGGAGAAATCGTTAAATCGTTTTAAAACTTTTACGATGAAATAATTAAGGATAGTGCTTTGGGCATGGCTTTTACGCACTGGGTGTCGAACCCTTTGCCAGATTACAGGCGTCCTTCATTATTGAATAAAAGCTTGTATCTCCGGTGGTTTGTCTTTGTCAGCCTTTCCTGAACCTAATCCCGGTGCCAACTTGTTAATGAGGCCCCTCTACACGTGATGGGTGATCGTCCTCTGCGAGGTTCTGGTGCAGGTGGACTCCTGAAGAGAAACTCTATCATCTGCTCCCGACTGTGAGTGAAGAAGAGACACCGGATCGAGGGCAGTGGTGCGAGTCTACCCACACCCGGTGCATGATGTCATGTTGGCATGTTGATACCTCGTGGACTATACTGTTACTGGGCAATAACTTATTCATCTAGATTTGCTAATGCCCTGTTCGAGCCTCGTTCATCCACATGGAGAGGGGTTCAAAGGAGGACAAGAGGACGACCTGGACTGACATATATATCGTACGGTTCGTTTTCTCTGCATTGGAAAGAAATTGTTTTCTGGTTAAATGTGGTGGCCTGCGATCACCCACTGAACGACTGCAGTTTAAAGTTATATAGCTGCAAAGCATTTTTATTATCTTATTCTTTTAATCCACAAACATCCACAATTAACCCAAACCACCTGAAGCGAGGGATTCGAATTATATCTACACTGTTGCTGTTTTTTTGATTTACTTGACGTCTCTTGTGAGTGTCTATTCATCTGGTGTTCATGGATGTGACGCCATCTAGTGGCTACAGGGTGGAGCTGCAAGACAGAACCTGCATGTGAGCTGCATGTGAGCTGCGATTGTGTGTTTGTGTGTGTTTGTGTGTGTGTGTGTGTGTGTGGGAGTGACGTGCCAAGGCCCACCAAATCTTTCTTTTTCTTCATCCATTATTCTCCATGCCTTGGCACATTTTACATTTCATGGCAAACAAACACAATGAAATAGTCTGTCACTCGGAATGTGTCAGATTAGGATTTTGTGTAAATTGAAAAGAGACACAGATCATGTTTGAAGTTTTTTCATCCCCAAAAACCGTGCAAAAAGAATATTCTTTCTCTTTTTTTATTATACAGTTCGTTCCTGGAAAGTGCATCATAGATTTTACAGTAAGCAAAATTGATATTTAAGACATGAACACAACCGAGCAACATTCACAAACATCAGTTTTGGACAGTGTGTTGGGTAGAGGAGGAAACGTCTCTGGAGCAAATGTATAAAAGTCATTTATATTCAGATGAACAAGGGGGGAGGTCGATGTGGGCTTTGTTGTTCCATCAGAGCTGGTGTTGTTGGTGGGTTGCACAGTTTACGCCTTAACCATGACAACAAACTCTGCAGGGGGGGGGGGGGATGCAAGAGGAGAGACGATTAGTTGATGGCAGCTCAGAGATGCAACTGAGAAATGTCTGTAAGGTGAGGGAGCACATACCATCATCACCGATCTTGCCATCATTGTCGGTGTCACCGGCCTTCAGGAAAGCCTTGGTCTCTGCATCGGTGAGAGCGCGTGCACTAGCCTGGAAGTTCTGCAGGAACAGCCTGAGGACACACAGAGGAGGCGACGCCATCACTTCACTTATACATATAAATACCACAGACACACAGAAAACATCTCGATCAAGATGAAAGCTGCATGTTGTTATCGATACTTATCACGATAAATGCTGCAAAATGATTTCTGACTGATTTCTGCTCCTGGCTTAAGGTTGCGGTTTTAAACTCTTCAATGTTTTACATATCCGAGGTAAATCAATTAGGTCTTATGCAATTATATAATATATAAGCAACATATCTATTGGACTTTCATCAGATTGCTATAGATGAAAACTTTATTGCAGTAATTACTGATATTGTTTTATTGCCCAGCCCTGGATGGACAATGAGGCAGATGTTATCTTCTAGACAGAAAAAGTCATGTATAATAATAATAATAATAATAATAATAATAGTGATAATCATAGTATCTCCTCTGCTAGTTGTCAATAGAGTAAAAAATAGAAAGTCCTTGTAAAACCGGGTGTTGGCTAAAGATAGTTGGCCCCCTGTGATCCCCACCACCACATTCCCAGAGTCCACATAGGCTGCATGGTTAGAACAATACTGCAGTTCCTGATACTCACTGGACTTAAAGACACAGGCACACATCACTGTTGATTGAAATAGCACAATATGCGACAATGCCATTTGTGTGATTTGGTGCTATATGTTTAGAGGGGGGTTGTGTGTGTGTGTGTGTGTGTGTGTGTGTGTCTTACTTCAGCTCCTCCTCCTCAATGAAAGCACTCTTGTCCTGGTCAATGACGTAGAAAGCCTTCTTTATGTCTGCAGCGCTCTTGCCAGCCAGACCACAGGTGGTGAAGAACTTCTTGTGGCAGAACGTGCCAGCGTCTGAAATCAACACAGGATGTCACAGAATAGAACAAATATATAGAGTAGCTGTTAATGCTTAGAACAAATGAGCCTATAGATTAGATTAGATTAGATTCAACTTTATTGAATATAGACCACTTCTCAGTGATTTTGTAGTTGTCACCTTTGCACTCCGCCAGGGCTGCAGCGACTTTAGCATCTTCCAGTATGTCTTTGAAGGCCATTTTGATCTGCAGGAATGAAACACAAGGCATGATGATATTTTTGATCATGTAGGATATATTGCCAGGAAGCCATCTTTTACCATATCACATTTTGTTGATGATCTAGCTGTGGCTCACATCTACATCTCTTTAAAATGCTAAGAGCCTAAATTAAAACCTGTTAGACACCAAAAATCTATCCTTGGAGTAATGACAGAAAAATATAACCAATACATTATTTAAATTTGTATAAATAAAAAGATTCAGTCCACTTCTTTCTGAATGACACGTTAGCATAATGCGTTTCCGAATCCTGTGTACAAGGCTGAGATAGTCAGCTGTGAGCTTCCTCCTGCTGCGCCACAGATGCTCAGAGGTCAAACCAATAATCCAGTTGTTTTATTGCGAGTTGTTCTCGCAATAAAAAATCAAAAACGGAGAAAAGAGAAGAAAAATATAAAAAAAAGGCATTTCGTTCTTTAAATGCTTTGGTGCCAAGTCCTTATTTAACTTAGATGTTAAATATCATTCAAGTTTTCTCTAAAGGTGGAAAGCCAGATGCTGAGGCTTTGTCCGATCCCACGATTGTGTTTTTTCCCCCTTTTGTCCATTTTCATTCAAACTCACCTCTGTTGTCTTTGCTTTGCAGAGTAAAGATGAGACAGACGAGACTCGAGTCGACTGCAGTGATCTTTCCGGTGCTCCCGGTGACCTTTTTATAGTTTCACCCCATCCAAATCCGAGGCATAAGACAACTGACACCACTGGGGAAGGGGGGGTGGCAAACATGTGTCCTGAAGTGAGCTGTCTATTTTAGGTTTCACAAATGAAGACGCTTAAAAGGTGCGTTTGAAGAAGTCTTTAATATGTCCCGCTGCTAAGAATAGGGCTGTACACTGCTGAGGAGGGCGAATTGCAAGTGCTGCTGGCAACATATAAGAAGCTGGATTCTGAAGCATGCATTAGAACTGGTGTAAGTGGCTCCTATAGTTTGTTTTTTTTTTCAGCTTTTTAGTGATTGGAAGGCACTGGCTATTTTATCAATGACTTTAATTTAAGTTTAATTAGTGTGTTTAGATTTGATTTGCCGATTTGTGTTCAATATCTAATATGAAATAGGCAAAAGTAGAGGATTTTGCCATTTAGACCATTTAGAATATTATATGTTGTGAAACTATGGCTGTATTAATAATTGTTTTTTAAATCAAGTTATTGTCAAGCTATATTTTTCATGCAGATTGGTTGAATTGATATTGTTTTGGGAACACTTCTTCATTCAGGAAACGTATTGCACACAGCAGCTCTTTGTAATCTCGTTTAAAGGCTTAAATGTTTGTCAGTGCAGCTCCACTTGAAATGCTGAGCGAGCAGCTTTGGCCTGTAGGTGGCAGCACTGGTCTGACAGTAGACAGCTGTCATTGAGTGTCTAGGTTGAGGGTTTAAACTGCTGACCTGCACTTTCAGGTCAGCAGTCTAAAGTGTAACAGGACTTTTCCACCGAGGACAGTTCAACATGTCACAGTAGTAAAAATGAATGAAATGATTTGTATAGAGCAAACCCAGTGTTAATTTGATCAGGAGCGGCAGACCTATTTGTCAGATGAGCCGTTTTGCTGAAGATTTAGTATATGCATTTCTACAATTGAAAATGTGGCACAGTCAAAATGCAATTCTTTGCTGAGAAGCACTAAAGATGTGCATCTTGGCAGTAACCTGCTAAAAGGTCTTGCTGACGCAACGGTGGTTGTTAATAGCCCTCCTGTTGCCACAGCACATCATCTAATTGACTACGCAGCAGTTGGTGGAGAAAAAGACCTTGGAGCAGCTCACCTAATTACACTGTGTGTGACAGCTATCCATTGCAAACCTCCCTGGGTCCAGGAAGTATCCCAGCAAAGCCCCCAGGGCCACCCCCCAGCCCCCGCTGTGTTTGCCGGGCCCTGGCCTGAGTCCAGCCCCACTCTCCCTCTCATTAACTAATTATCAAAACAAGTGTCTGGCAGGTCACTTCAACCGTCTCTCAGCACCTCCCGAGCATTCAGAGGCCCTGGCAGGTGGAAACTCGTTTAGCGCCGCCTCACCCTCAGCCCTCTGTGTTGACATGCAGTAGCTGCAGCTATGTGGAACCAGTGGTTTGCAGAATGCAAGACAAGATGACCGATTCAAAGAAGACTGACCTGAACAGGATGACTTTTACACCAAAAGAGTTTTTATTCCTGGTTTTTCACTCATCCTCGATCTGCAGATGGTGTTGTACAGTTTGCACAAGTCATTTTTCAGAACATTTAACACACCTGAATAACATTAACAGTAAAATATGTGTTCCATGTTGAGAAATATTCTGCAGGCAACTCATAAATAAGATATAAAAAATATTCTTTCAGCTGATGATTACTGAATCTTGCAAGGCGTTCGCAGTTCCGTGAAAAGAGGTGGATCTTGATCAATGGAAATTCTTATGCCTTAACAAGGGCAGCGAACTCTGTGAAAGTAGAATAAAATTGCCATTAGAAGAGAACAAAATGATTTCAGATTTTTGCAGTGTGTCATGGGGGTGGTGTGATGGAGTCTGATTGGATCCACACCCTGGACCAATGGTTTGTGTGTGTGCGGATATGGAGAGAATGTGAGTTGATGTTAAGAGTGAGGCTGCAGGCGTCAGGATGTATATGTCATGTCTTTGTAGGAGTGTACACGATGCTCTGCAGGGAACTCTTACCATCGACTCCGATCTTGCCGTCATTATCACTGTCACCAGCGGCGAGGAAGGCAGCGGTCTCCTTGTCGGTGAGTGCTCTGGCACTGGCGGAGAAGTTCTGCAGGAACAGCCTGACAAGTGGACAAAGAAGAAGTTCAAGTTGAAGCACAGTTCAGTCTGTATTGATTGATTCTGATTGATATCGATAACAACTAAAATATAATGTTTCCAAAAGCCTGTCCTCTTGGTTTGAAATGTGGGCTTTAATTTGGTATTTAAAGTTTCTTTTGTGCTGTCAATGTTTTATTGGGCCCTAAAATGATAGCCAAGCTAAGAAAACATAAGTATGGGGAAAATAAAACATCCCCCCCCAATTTTCCTATTGATTTAGACCTAACAATACAGTAATCCTATATCTGCAGCATATTTTGTTCAGTTGAGTCTTGAGTGTCAGCTGTAAGTGGCAAGTGCTGGAATGTCTTACTTGAGCTCTTCCTCCTCAATGTAGCCACTGGCATCCTGGTCAATGACACCGAAGGCAACCTTGATCTCATCAGCGCTCTTGCCGGCCAGGCCGCAGGCGCCGAAGAACGTCTTGTAGTTGAAGGAGTCAGCAGCTGGAACACACATTTGAACACCATTAGCACTCAACAGGCTGCAGGAGCACGACACAGCCATTCAGTGTGGATGTAATATGATTACTGTGTAAAACTAATGTGACCAGTTCAATTGACTGAATACGAAGGTAGTGAGGCTCACCAGCGCAGCCGTCCAGAGCGGCCTTCACCTTTGCGGCATCGAGGTTAGCGGCAAGGGCCATTTTTTATTCTGATGCTGAGAGAGGGGAGAAGAAGACAGGATTAGTGTGAGCATCATCAATCCTGCACAGTGGTCCACTTTGTGTGTTACAAATATCCTGCCAAGCTGAAATACGGATTGCTGTGCATCAGGGAGATTCACACAGGCCTATACTCAAAGACCCGGGATACCTGGAGGTATTCAGACTTCATCCATGAAACAGTTAAAAGCTTTAAGGCTGAGGGCTAAAATCATGCATCAGTCCCCCCTGTGTAAGGCTTTTTCTGCAATATAGCTTCACAAGAAAATAAAGGTTCAGCTAATTTCACCATTGGAAAGCATCATTTCCAAAGCCCTATGTTTATTGCTTAAATCGCTTTAGTGAGCAGTGTTCGCCACGCAGCAGCAGCTCCACTCCTGCAGCTACTCTGCCCTGCGGATGTCTGATCACAGCAACCCAGCTCTGACTGTCTCTGCCAACACGTTAAGCTGCTCTGGCACTACATAGATGATGCTCCCACAGGCCAAATAACGGCAATGCGAATCACACAGCCGGGGAAACGCGATGATAATTCATCCGGTTATGAGAAATAAAGTAAAACTGCGCATTTATCATCCACAAGATCCTTAGAAATCAAATGGCCACAGTTGGCCTCCGTTTTTCTGCCCTGTTTGGATCGTCCTGTGGTCCGAGTGGAGCTTGACTATGCTGGTTCCATCTCTCTCCACGGTTTATAGTCCATGTGGGGGAGCTCCTTGTCTGAATCCCTGTCCTCCCAGTGCAATCTGCCAGAGAAGACTGTGAAGCCTCTGCGGGGGACGCACAACTTCCCACTCACCTTTGAGCTGCGTTGAGGAGAGTGAAAACCAAGAGTGACTCGAGTGAATGCAAGACCCCGATCCCTCTCTCTTATATATCCACGAGCAACACCATTTACAGAGCTTTGCGTCTCAGTATCAGGTACCAAGATGCATGGGTTTCGAAAAAATGTGTCTACTGGTCTGGTCCTATTTTTAGGCGAACAAATGAGGATGGAGCTGCCATGTGCGCGGAGGCCTATAGCTCTAGACGTGTGGAAACCCGAGCAGGCCCCGCTGCGCGCTCATTCCACGGGATACGTTGCACTCCCGTCATTGATTTATATGTCGGGAATGGGGTTTTTTTATTGCTGCGAGTTTCATCTGAGTGAAGGCTATTAATGAAGGGTATGGGAGATGGGTGAAAGTGCGAGCCACGTGTCCCAACATCTATTTTTGACTCAATGCCAGATGCTGTTCACAGGAAATAATGAATTCACCGGGTTAAATGTCCAGCATTTCTATCAGTGTAGATATATGTGATCTGCTCATATACTCCTGTGCAAACACTTTTGCTGTAGATGATCTATGTGTCAGTACTACGATATTAATCTATATTTCAGTATAGGGACAGTTGATTTCCTGTTTTTCCACATTTAATATATATATGTTACTAAATGCACATATATAATATTTGATATTTAATAATCATCATCAGCTTCATTTGATCATCCTCTCCTTGGTGTGTGTATACGTGTGGAATTTCTGATCATGGGGGGGGGGGGGGGGGGGGGGGTTAATGCAGTTAATCGTCTGCTTATTTCTCACATAGTTTTATTTCATTTTTTGAACGAGTTGATTATAAACTTTAGGAGTCAGGCTTTCTATTCCTGAATGGGAATGGGATGGGAGTTCGATCGGCCCTGAGACGGTCTCAGCTGGTGGATAAGAGCAGCCCTGTGTCATTAGTTTTCTATACATCACATTTCCATATGGTTCACCTGAGCTGATCAGGCAGCGCGTGCAGCTGAAGAGAGGAGACACGAACTCAGCGCCTTGCAGGGGACTGAGACTTCGGGGCCTACGCCGCCGCAGATCCCTGTCCTTAATAGGCAATGCACCAAACATGCATTCGACCATTTCCTGTGCGTGCGCGAACACGTGGACAAGTTAGCAATATGTTGACAACTCATTTTGCCCCGACGATCTAAACACATCTCATTTCCACAAGTTGATAACTGAACCCAGGATGCCCCCCCCCCCCCCCCCCCCCCCCCCCTGGGTTTTTGTGGCCTATATGACCTCTTTATGAATTACGCCTCGTGGGACTGTTTCAAATTAAGTTTCTTGGAATCTTAATCCCAGAGACGCGTCACACATGCGTCTGCTCTGTGAATGAAAAGTATTTCTCATAATTACTTGGGAATGTCTCGGCTCAATGTGCAGGAATTCGGAATCCGTCCAGCAGAAGGCAGTACTGGCCCTAACGAAGGAATTTCTTGGACCAACATATATGCACATGTGAAGTAGGTTCCTGTCAATCTAAAATGCAAAATTTCACCTAATTAAAAGAAGATTTTGTTAAAGATCAGTAGAATCTGGGTTTTGAATTTTCCCCATTGCAACAGTTTTTTGGGGGGATAAATCTCTGCTGCTCTTTCCCCCCACATCAGTCTGTCCAGTCATCTTCCTCCAGATCCTTAAGATGGGTTGAGTTGTGCATGGCTGATCAATTTCATGCACTTTGCTTTTTATTAATAAATTGAGCAACTGTAATCATCAGATGTCACTTTATTGAAGAACATCAAGAACCAGCTCTCTCTTATCGATAACGAGTGGTGAAATAGCTCTAATAAATTATCATAATCTAGTCTTAACATCATAAATGTGCAGTAAATGATTAAGCTCAGACTTTGTACTCAGGATTAAGTGAAACTGAAAGTGTATATAACTTGTTACTATTGATTTAAATCCCACCACAAAGTTTAATCTTATCATCAAATAAGGGATGAAATGAGACCCTTTATACGTTCTGTATAAGAATGACCAGAAGACAAGGATTTCACATCTAATAAATAAATTTATTAATTCATTCCAGGTACCTGATCCACCAAATACACACACACACACACACAATTAATATCCAGCTTTCGCCGTCTGTCCACCACACATCTTATACACACACATCAACGAGGAGAGCAGCAGGCAGGGACAGAATATCTGAGGTTCTTCGCCACAAACCATCTGGAAAGTAGGGATTTTCCATTTTGAAAGACATCTGTTGTCACGTGTGTTCATTTTCTTTATTTCAGGAGGTCACAGAACTCTGAGGAGATCAAAAGACAGAGTGAATTCGTTTTCTGCAGGTAACATTTCATCGTTATGCAGCATCATGACTCAACAAACCCATAATATCTGCTCGTTTGTTTGAGGGCGCAGTTCTACGGTTTGTTAATATGGGCTTTTTATCAACTGCAACTTCAGCACTAAGTGGTGGACAGCTCCCCTGTGCAAGTGTGTACTGCATCTTTTTCCCATGTGTCACGAGCACCCACCTTCCATCCCAATCTTTCCATCGTCGTCCTTATCTCCTGCAGACATGAGGGACTTTGTCTCCGCCACAGTCAGCTCCCTTGCCTCTGGGGAGAAATTCTGAAGGAACAGTCTGATGGTCGGAAAAAAAGAAGAAAATCTGCAATAAGTTTAGACTTAAATCAACTTGGACCTTGTCTTTTCAGAGGGTGTTGCTCATCGTCCCTTTCAGGCCTTTCTGGGAGGGTGCAATCACCCTTTCTATCACTCACCAGTCCTCCCCCATGGATTACTCAATTCATTCATAGTCAAAATGCTGCTCCATTCCGGACAGCCTAATCTTTGCTTGAGGGTCATCACAAACGAGTCACCCAGCAGCCTTGCTCTAGCACAAGCAAACACACACACACACACACACATTCAAGCACAAACACAAGCACAAACACACACAAACACACACACACAAACACACACACACACAGACAAACATCCATCCTTACTTGAGCTCCTCTTCTTCAATGTATCCGCTCATGTCCTGGTCGAGGACCGTAAACACTTTCTTTCCATCTGCCTCAGATGAGCCGGCGAGTCCCACTTGGGCAAAGAAGGACTTGAAGTTGAACGTGCCTGGAGCTAAATGGGAAAATAGAGAGAGAGAGAGAGAGAGAGAGAATGGGGGGGGAGAGAAAGAGAGAAAGGGAACAGGAGAGTCAGACGAGGGAGTGAGAGGTCAATCGCAGAATGACAAGAAAGCAAGAATGGCGAGGGGCTGAATAGAGATGTCACATTCACTCTTTCGCTCAGATGACTTCCAATGACATTTACCAATATAGACCCCGCAGCGCATCACTGTCTTACACCATTTCAGGCGTTGTCATTATGCCATTGAAACAGTCAAAGCACACTGAATATCGCCTGTGGCTCTAATACAAACCTCAATGTTAAAAGCCCTTTGCTTATTGAGCTGTTCAGAGTGGAAACTCTGATCTAGAATAAGTTACCTTCAAGTAACTGAAACTGAATTGCTGAAGAAGACATGCAACCGCACCGCATGAGATATTAAAAGACTTACACTCTGAATTGATAAAAAATTGAAATAAGGGAGGGTTGTCCTAAAAAAAGTTGTCCCCACTTTCATTAGAAACTTTAGTTGTCCACCCCTTTTTATCATAAGTTACAGAAATGCTACCTCCTTATATTGATACTTGCAAAAAGTACAGATAACAAAATACACCTGAAAAAGTTTAAATGTTACTTTGCCTGAAACGTTGTGGGGTATTCTTGAATAAAGGGCATGTGAGCACTGACATTTGATTTCCATTGGAGTGGTTGAGAAATATCTGCCCTGTCATGCAGATATAATTGCTTGAGATAAATAATTAAGTGGTTTGGGATTTGAGGGCAGTATAATTCGTAGGATATGGTCTTCCCTGAGTGAACGCTCAACATAAACACTTTGGTAACTGGGTGGTAATTCCCCTCCTGCCTCACGGCTGCCAGGTTACCTGCTGGCTTCCTGTGAACAACACATCATACAGCCGTCCCCTGTGGGAGAGGGTTTGATGCTCCCTGTGTCTCTCGCCACAATATGTGAGAGGATGTGCAGTAAATTCACTTATCGCATGGGATGTGTTCTTGTGTTAATAATAAGATGTGTGTAAACTGTGTCTGCCCCTGCGTGTGAGTGTGAGCTGCATGTCTGACTCACCTTGACAAGCCTGGACCGCAGCCCTGATGTCCTCCTCGCTCAGCATCCCTGCAAATGCCATGGTCCTCTGTGAGTGCCTGAGGGATATGCAAACACACACACATGGAGGAAATGCAAAGTGATGGTAAATGAAACTGGCACAGGTGTTTCCTGCTGTCAGGTAACAGTCGGAAGACAGTCGAAAACTTGTGGACAGGTTAAGCCTTATCATGCCTCTGTGCATAGTCTATCAGCACTGTCTGACACTGTGGAGCTGAGTTGTACCTCTAATCAATTGTGCTGCACCACATTCACAATAGGGTGCAGCCACACTAACCAAGGATGTTAGAGTGTGGACTATTCTCAGTTGGAGCAATTAAGTTATTGTGGCATTGTTTAAAGCAGAGGGAAATCGACTTATGGTTAGAAATTGCCTAAGTCACTTAAAGGTGCAAATAATAAGAGGGATGCAAGTGTTATTTCCCCCTTACGTCCCCCTTCCTGCACTGAAACATTTTTGAGATGCTCCAATGGATACACACAGGACTTCCAGCAAAAATCAAACAAAAAAAGTAGCAACGCACATGCATTTGCAGAAAAATTTAGTACTCACTGTGTTTTTGGATGAGGGTTCCACGCTCTGAGTCTACGATCTCTGCCTTGTTTGCTTTGTGCCTCTTGCAGCTTCGTGATCCAGAGAACAAGAAGCAACCTGACGTATCTGTCCTCAAACCCAGTGAGATTCCCCCCACACAACACAGGATGCCTCCTCCTCCGGCTCCTCCTTCATCATCAGTTAATCAGAGCAGATAATTTTCTTACTCATACTGTTGTTCACACTCGCAGGCATAAAAGAATCATAATAGAAATTAAAACTGATAATCAAAAATAAATGCACTTTTATCCATGTAAATTTTGAGTGTGATATTTATCCCACCACTTATGTTTTACTGCTACAACAGAAACCACCACTACTCATAATCCACGATGTTATTCATATTCAAATCTTAATTGTTATTATTCGTATTGGTAAGTAATAATAGTAGCATGCTCAGGTTATAGAATATCCATTAACAGATAAGATGACTGTCATAGTTATCACTACTGTTCTAACTTTTAGAATTAATTGTATCCAGTCAATTTAAAAAATATGTGACACATGAATATGCAACTGTATATGTAAACTATATATGATATGATATTATATGAGAATTATAACCATTGCAACGTCTTAACAACCGATTGCAGTTATTGAATGTTATATGTTATGGACTGCACTTTAACTCTCTTAACTCTGCAATATTCACTGTGCTATATTCGTTCTGTCTGTGCAATACAATGGTTCATGAGCAATCCCTTCACTGTACATATTCTCTCACTGTACTAATTTGTCCTGCTTTATAGTTTTTATTCCATTCATATTTTCTACATTTTTATATATATATCCCTAACACTGATGTATTATAATCATAACACTTAAGTAATGCATGCTAGTTATGACTAACTGATGCTTATTTTGACGTTTGCTGCTGTAATATTGTAAATTCCCCCATTGTGGGACTAATAAAGGATTATCTTATCTTATCTTATCTTATCTTATCTTATCTTATCTTATCGTATCGTATCGTATCTTATCTTATCTTATCTTATCTTATCTTATCTTATCTTATCTTATCTTATCTTGTCTTGTCTTATCTCATTTCTTTATATAACCTTATAAAACATCAGGTGCCTTGAAAGGGACTACAAGCGCCATAACGTCATATTTTCAGCTATTACAATAAAGGTTTCATATTGTTCTCGTTTTGCTGTGATTGGAAATAAGTCGTACATCCAAGATGCAGTGTCAATATGTAAGAGAAGTCACGAGGCTTCCATCAAATGTCCGTCTGTAAAACGCAGTGTGAGGTTAAGGAGTGTCCATAAAGGCAGAAATAAAGATGGAATATGAACTGGTGATCCCTCCTGACCGGCGCTGCCTCACATGTTTGACGAGTGACTGGGTGTAAAAAGCTTTTCCTCAGCTTTGACACAAAGCGCTGGATTAACGGGATCTCCACGCTGATTGGTTGTGAGTGTTTAAGCCCACAACTGTCTGCCTTGCCATTGGCTGTAGCCCGTGTCGGTCATTTGATGACTTCCCGCCCCCTGTCAGTGACGTGAGTGGTGAGGAACATGGCGCTGTCGAGGAGGTTAGTCTGCTGACAGTCGGCCTGATTCATTTCCTGTAGCTGATGTCGTTTAATCCACATTAATAAAAACATATGAAATATGATATTAAGGTGAGCGCTCGCTTCGTCTCCATGGAAAACGGGACACTACATCTCCTCGCGCTGTTCGCTGTCGTCAGCTGAAAAATGTTAGCATTCCCCTGCTAGCTGGAGCTAGTTAGCCGGCTAACAGCAACTCGCAAAACAGACCGAAGATATGCTCGTTTATGTCGCCGACAATGACGTTAAACTCGTTGTAACCAATGACTGAGGCGGTTCATTTAGTAGCAAACCGGACATTATTTGTTTAGGAAGAAATCTCCGATCAGCTAACGTCTCGCTAGCTAAGCTAGGAGGATGGGGAGCCGCCATGGATACGTGTTGTTGCTCGCCAGTGGGATTCTGCTGTCGGCGGTCTGGCTGTCTGAAGGTGCTCCTCTTCGTCATCATCACAAATCAGGTGAGACAGCGGACACACAGCTGCACCCCTGTTTGCTAAGTCACAACAACTGATGCCATGTCCAGATGCTAACAGATGTGTTCCGCCAGCTAGCATCCGCTGGCTCGGGTAGCTGTTGCTAATCAGCAGCTCAAAAGCTAACAACACAACATCTTGCGTGTGTGGATATGGTTTTTCTGTGTGTGGACTGTTGCACCTACAGAGTGTTTTATTTAGTCACGTGGCTGTTATATGTTTAATCCATATAGTTGGGTCATGTTTTAAGTTTAAGTTCAAGTTACATGATGTCATTGTCACGACTCTGCTTACAGTGAGCTGTCTGGTAAACATTCCTGCAACAGTGCCCAGAAAACACTTATTAACCAATTCTAGTTCGATGTTGATGGATATTTAACTGAAATAAGTGAGGGTCTAGGCGGCTGTGAGTTACCTGAGTTAATGTAACACAGCCTGTAGGAACACAAGGTGCTGAGATGTTAACCTTTCAGTAGCGTGAGTGCATTCATTGACGTATTACCAGGTTTACAGGACAATAGAAAAGATGTTGCCACACCAGCATGGAAACGGCGTTTCTTCTTGTTTCGTATTGAGCCTTGAATTCCTTTGTGATGGTGATTATAGACTCACACTTTGACTTCATCCCATCACAAATTTGTCATGGGTGTGATCGTTTGATCATTCAAGGATGGGTCATTACTACATGGAAGAAAATCCTTTTTGTCTATCACTAGATATTTTTGTTATCAACAGTGGATAAACAGAAAATTACGTGTCAGTCTTCAACTAATTTAGGTTTTTACACATTTGTTTCCGTTCAGAGTTTTCCAGAAAAATTGGACTTAAGATCTCACACGAGTTGTGATCAATAAATTAATTGATGCATCAATGTCCAAGAATCCAGTCTGAAATAAGTCATTACTGAATCCGTAATGTAGTGGATGCCATAAATGAATTTGGAGGCAAAGGAGATTTCTGGGATTTCTTTATTTTTGCAGCCACTCTGAACAACAAGCTCCTCCACTGTAACCTGCTTCCTTGAGAGAAATGAATAGACAGAAACATGACTATATTGTAGTGGGGATCGGTAATGTGTAACATTGTGTGGCAATGTGTAATATTCCTATCTTATCAGACCCAGTCAATGATTAACAATGGGGCTGTTTGCTCTATAATAACTCTACATACAGGATGGCGTTGTCGCAATATGAGCATGATTTTTATTCTTTTGTGACATGGCAACCTGTCCTTTGCCCTGCTTCCCCAGGCCTCATCTACCAGTGTGTACCAAGTATTATTCAATTAAAAAAAAGTTTAATTTAGGTCACATATTGTGCAATAAATCACACGTATGGGATAATAACAAAAAACTTGTCGCTGTCACAGCGAATTTTTTGAGTGACATGTTCTCTGGGGATAAACGATAGAGAGCTAAGCTTGTAGTGACAGTCAGGTGATAGTGGGCTGTCTGTCCTGTCAGTCAGGGTGGACGTTGGCCTCAATTTTCTATTACACTGCTCAATGATCAGTGTGTACCACCTCAAGCAGTAAGGGATGCTGCTATAACAAACCAGTCTAGGCTATAAGTTGCTTTATAGATTGCTATATAGAACCCGTCACACTTATCCAGTTTATTTTTTCATTCAACATCTTTTACAACAAACAGGAGTTTTTGCATTGTTACAGTACTTTGCAAAAGACAGTGCATGCAGATATTGACTGTTCTTAGAAGTGTTGCCTTTTTATTGTTTTTAAAGTGGAAATATATGCAGCCGTTTAATTAAAAATGGCAGGACAGTCTTTTAGATATGGATCTGCACAAGGGCAGCTTCAAGTATTGATTGCTTCATTCAATCTATGAGTCTCTGTGCTTCATGTCTCAGCAGACAGATAAATCTTATCCAGACCCAAACATATCAGCCAGACAATGCCATCCTCCATCGAACTGATGGCACAGACATCCACTGTTGTGTACACTTGTGGAAAAAAACCTGCAGAAAGTGGGTCAGCTCCTCCTCTGCTAAATGCCTAATGAAATATTCAGTGGAACCAAAATAAGACCTGGCAGCTCCCCGTCGTATTGGTCCCAAAAACCAGTGGAGTCATTTGGATGGACCTGCCAAGTCATAATATGAACCAATGACTCATAAAAGACCCAACCGAGGAGAAGGGATCCCATCTAGAGCTGCCGTGACCGAGCTCCAGTATTTATCTGTCCAACCGCTGCTGGAGTCCTGAACTGCCTGGAACCCTGTTGATCTGCTCAAACAGGCAGAAGGTGTTTGTGTCAAAAAGCAGCCGGCAATTACAGCCAAATGTTTTTCAGGGGATTAGGGCAGAGTTAATCTTTTTATTGAAGCCAATCGTAATACTCTGATAACAATCGCTTGGGTGAAAGATGGATTGTGTTTGTGTATGATGTAAACTTAGACGTGCAACTAGGAAGCATCACATGACATTTTGGAGCTGACTGGAACAGGGCATTTAAATCCTGGTTTATCTCTTGCTTTTATGATGTTTGTGGTTGTAACTGTACAAGTCCACATGATGAAATAGAGCTGTATAATATTAGGATGGTTCTATGCCAAGATCAAGCAACATGGAATCAGTTTTTATGTTAGATTTGTGTGAATTTCTTTTAGCTTAACATTTCTTCCAGCCATTTCTTCCCCTTCGGATCCTATCACAGGTGGTCAGCGCAAGTATGTCAACGCCTGGCATTAAGCTGTGTCCTACTTGTATCTACTGTGACCACTTGTGATCAGACCTCACTTCCCTGCTCGATATGCAAATATACACATACGTCATTTATATGTCGTTTGTGTCTATGAGCGAAAGAGAGAGTTGTAGAGAGAGAGAGAGGAGTCAGGAGGGGCTGAGTATGTCAGACGACCAGGTGGTCTTTCATATGTTGCCCAGGACACTGTGTTCATGCAGCGCAGAGAATGTAACCACATGCGTCCCAGACCACCTCTGAATGTGGTCTGAGTGAGCGGATGTCAGGGAGCATTTGGGGCATGTGCAGACCTGTGCCACTTGTGATTGGATGGCTCAGGACGAATGTTACTACCAGGTCTGAACGATGTCTGTGAGGCAGCCCCATTCAGGGCTTTCCCAGTCACGCTGTGAGGCCCTGATGGTACCCATCTGGGCGTAGTTCAGTAATTGTTAATGTTAGTTTAATGTACCTGCCACAACTGTTCAGAGCTGTAAAGTGGGGAATATCCTTCAAATAGAGATTTAGACCAACGTCGAACTTCGTTTTCCTTATTTTAAGCTAAGCCTCTGCCAGTTACTGTCACGTCTAAAAAAATAGTTGAATCTCTTCTCTTCCCACAAAGCCGTGAAGGAGGTTTTAGTTTTACATTAGCCATGTATTAACATTCCTAAAGGCCTAGTTAGTTTCTCTGTTATTCATCAATAGTTATTTTTCACAGTGTCTTCTTTCCATCTAATCTAATATTTCCTGCCAGTGTGTAAGTTGTCCTCATGTTGCTATATTTTGCAACCTTCAGTAGCTTCTGTGAGACTAAGCAAGGCCCCTCCGGATCTTTTTCCTGAGCGTGGACAGAAGAGACAGAAGAGTTGTTTGTGTAATGAGTAAAAATAGCCTTGTTTCAGTCATTTCAATAATTAACAGCTTGCATAACGGTGTGTCTCTTTCCTGTGGTATCTGTTGCAGAGCATGATCTGCAATCTTAAACCTAATCTCAGGGGGTAGGTGGAACAAAATTCACTTTTTCAGGTGGACATCAGTTGTGGGGTTGTGATTCTGTATTTAATTTATATATATGACTCAGACATTTGTAAAGAGATCACATGTATATCACGAAAGAGCGGATTGAGCTTTCTATTGCTGTCAGTCATGGTTTACTGTGGCAGACAATTAATCTTAATCATGGCTGACACATTGGATCATATCTAATGTGCCCCAGGGAAGTTAATGATCGCTGCTCATCTCATCTGCTTGTGTTGTGTTCTCTGCATATCTGACCAGCAGTAAACATACCGGTGGTAAGATCCTCTTGGTTATTAGAGTACAACCTCCTGCAGGTTTATTTTGAGGGGATATTTATCAATGAAAATCTTTGGAGACAGCAGAATTTGGAGCCACTTTAATTAATCCAGGTCCAAACTTGACTTTTGGCACATAGACCAGGGTCCGACCGAAGTTGCGCCAAAATGTCGCCCTTTCAACTTGCATCATTATTAGTTTTTCAGGTATGTGAACGCTAAAATGCCAAAACAGCAGGAACACTGTTAAATAATTTCTTCTTTTTCCTGTATATATTAGCAAATTAAATTACAATTTTCGTTTTTTTTCTGCTTATTAGAGTACACAATTTATTTATCCCAAAAGATTGGCTTAAGGATAACAGAAGATCCGATACTGCTGCACTGAGAACAGATCGCATTATTAGGTTATATGAGTCAAGGTGAGATGTTTTTATATAACTGTGTTAAAGCTGACGTGGCATCATTTGGATATAGCTCTTTTTACAGCCTCCACAGAACAATGTGAGCATAGTTTGAGATTGAATTGCTCTGGAAAAACTCATGTTATTGAGAAAATTGAAAAATCACAAACCGAGAGGAAACGATGGTCTTTTTTTATTATTTTTTTTTTTTTAACATTAAGAGGCTTAAATTACATATACAGACAGTAAGTGTGGTTGTTCATTTATTCCCGAAGGACTCCGACTGTGCTGCGGTAATATCTAAAATCTTCATGTGCTGACGTGAAAACATGACGCACCAAGGAGCCGGTTGTATTCAGATGCCTTCATCCGTCGGGAATTTGTAGTTGAGCAGACGGAGACTCAGTAGGTGTTTGATTCTCCCAATCACAGACAGGATGTACCTGAGGAGCTTTGACCAGTGGGAGACAGAACAAACACAGGAGGGGGATGGGGAGGGGTGCCTCACACAAATCTTCCCTGGTCTCTCAGCACGCTCATCCACACATCATACCATGTTGGAATATGATGTAACAGGCTGAGATTGTGTTTACATTTATTACATATTGATACAATGTAAAGGAGTTGGACATGCAGTTGGATTCAGGGAGTCTCCTTACTGGGCCGAGACGTCTCACACAAGGGCATTCATGTGAAATTCAAATGCAAAATCCACAATACGAACAGAGGTGATATCCTGAATGTAAGCATGAGGGATCGACTTGATTTGTTGCTGACTGTTCACGCACTGTGATGACAGGAGTTGCAGTAGTAGAGACACTTGTCAAATGGAAAATAGGAAATGAGCAGACGACATTTGGGAGAAGAGGGAACAAGGTGGACGTGTGCGGTGAACGAGCTCGGTGACAAGCTCACACTAACGGACAACAAAAGGTCGAGCTGTCTGAACTATGAGAAACGAGGCAGGCATTCTCTTTATTATATACAGAAGATGAGCTCAAGATGAGTGTGAGAGAGAAAAATCCATTTGCAGACAAGGCTATCACCAACACTTATAAATTCTGCTGTTGTAGTAGACCTTCTTGTTATAAATAATAAAAGTGAAACACCTGATTCATTGCGGACTTATCTCACGTCAGATCACATCTGGTGTAAATATGTTTTTGCTGCCTAATGTATCTGCTGCTTGCATGCTCTGCTTCTTTCCTCTTGTAGAACATTATCTATGTTTCATACTTGAACATGCTGGAAAAAATGGTGATGCATTTTGTATGTGAAGCAGCCTCTGGAACAAAGGTGATGCACTGAACGGGAAAACACTCTCAGTAGAATGAGAAAGCTTTTGCTGGGTAAATGCGTCCTGGCATAAGTGCAGCGAACGAGTATTACAGCTGAGCAGCGCAGTGGCTGCTGTCAGCCCTGACACTTGAACTGCTGGGCCAGCAGCATCCTCCTCAGCGCAGGCCCCCACCTGCTGTCACCGCTGCTGCACCATCAGCTGCTTATCAGCCGGCAGAAACCCCCACAACCGTTTCTCTGAATGGTTGATGAGGGACGGAGGTCTGGGTTTTTGGCCTCACATTTATTGTCATGTCATGTTTGCAGAAACTGTAAAAAAAAAGCACAGTAGAGTGCATACTACAGAGGTAAAAAAAAAACACCTGCCCTATCTGGCAATGTTAAAGAAACCCACATTTAAATAGCTTCTAAAGGATTATTTTGTGTCTTGCTCAGTGTTGCAGCTTTGTGCAGGGTATTTTTGTTGTCAAGCTTAAATGTACCCCTGTTGTGGAGAATAGAGCCAGCACACCCTCACTGGGCTGTGTTACTGTCAAATACCCTTATGTTTATGCTTGAAACTTAACAACCCTGTCAGGTAGCTTCCTTTTACTCTCTTCTGAATTAATTTTCAAATGCAGCTATAAATGTGAAGGATTGAACACAGTTTGTGTCTGTTTTTCTCACTTCAGCTGTAAGCACAGGGGACACTGCTTCCACCTCGCTCTACCTGGCCTTGGTGGTATCACTGACGGCGCTTCTGGTCCTGGTGGTGCTGCTGGTAAACTGTGTGACCTGCTGCAAGGAAAGGGAGATCAACTTCAAGGTGAGAGTCTCTAAAGGCAGGTAGCCAGACAGACACAGCTCTACAGGATCCCATGTTAATACAGGGTGGGAATGGATAGTGACGGGTGGTCTGTGAATTGATGTGCTCTTAGGGAAGATATACACTTATTTTTTGTACTCGTGTATCACAGCAATTCTCTTTTGATTGCAATAATATTCTCCACCTGATTTTTGTTTAGGAATTTGAGGACAACTTTGAGGATGAGATCGACTTCACTCCACCGGCAGAGGACACGCCGTCTATGCAGTCTCCAGCCGAGGTGTACACCCTCGCTGTGTCCCCTGTGGCCCTACCTGGACCTCCACACCTCCAACCCCCTGCTCGCCTCACAGGTCCAACACATGCACACTCACTGACACTCACCTGGTATATCTCACAAGAGATATACCATGTGGAATATGCATTCATCCCTTCAAGCACCTCAACCAGACACATTTAACATGTCTCCTGATAAGACTTAAATATACAGTTTAAATTACCATTACTTTGTGTTGGTTTCACAGAGGGATCCACAAGCTTCCAGGTTGCACGTCACAATCTCAGCTACATCCAGGAGATCGGCAACGGCTGGTTTGGCCAGGTAACATTTAGTTTCCTTTTTATGAAATGAAGTGATTGAAATGTTAAACAAAAGCAAGGTTTGTTTGAATGGGGTTACTCTACGTGGCTTTTAAATTAGAGAGAGCTGCGATCCCAACAGCCTGGTTCTATTCTCTAAATCTATAATTTGAGGTTTATGCAAATATACCGCTTTTACTGCAGAGACTTCTACTATTACTACTACTACTGCTACTGCTGCTGCTGCTGCTGCTGCTACTACTACTACTAGTACTCCTCTTCCTCAGACGAGGACTTTTAATCGTAGTGATAGCTTTGTGACGCTGTTATGAACTTACTATGGGACTGTCACTGTGACGGCTTAGAACAACTATGAGTCTGGAATACATTCCAAATTTGTGATAATGACCTGCAAACAGCAGAGTTGAAGATTTGCCAAGAGTAACTAGTAAATCTACAATAGGCCTGGCAAATCATATGATTACTGAGCCATCTTGCAACTGCCAAAATGGTTGTATTATGACTGATGTTATTGGCAGGTCCATTTAGTTCTAATGTGTCTTTATATATTTACAGGTTCTACTGAGTGAAATCTACACAGATCCAGGTGGAACCAGAGTTGTGGTGAAGGAGTTAAAAGCTAATGCAAATGCCAAGGAGCAGAATGACTTCCTGCAGCAAGGAGATCCATACAGGTTTATAGATATTTTTTCTTATTGAACACTGTAACCCTGGTTGTCTGAGAACTGGGCCTAGTTAATTATATTGTATTTAATTGTCTATTGATAGTATTTACCTTATTTACTTTTGAGATATCAGTGAGGTCATAGATATGTCTGTGGTGTGACATGCTCCGAGTCAAAAATAGCTTTCATTACATCACTGTAATGTTAGCAGCTCCCTCTACCTTTCTTCTCACACACTGCATCAGACTTCTCGAAAGTCTTAAAGATCTTATTAAAATGTTTTATTGTAAAGATTTGGCTTCATCTTATTTCATCTTTACAGAGTGCTGCAGCATCCAAACATCCTCCAGTGCCTAGGCCAGTGTGTGGAGGCCATTCCCTTCCTGCTCGTCTTTGAGTACTGTGAAATGGTGAGTGACCTAATGAGGGGCCTAGATGTTATTGGTGTTAACAAATGCAAAATCACCCAGCTGTTAATTTACAGCTATGTACAAACGTCTTAGATTGTGTGAAAATTGAATAACATCGATAATTTCGTATAGATTTTCGATGTAAAATGTTTTCCTCTATTGAACACGCATTCTTTCTGCACTATTGATTGAGAGATAGTTTGTTTATTTATGCCTTTGTTAGCACTTCCCCATTTAGAAGGCTTCATTAATTGACAAATCTGACAATTGGCTCTTGTCACTCTGTCAAGCTCACAAATTCATTGGGCTTGACCTCTTCAAATACCGTCCAGCAAGCCTGCATAGCTGACCGGCCCTGTTGACTACCTGTGCTGAAAGCTCTCCGTCTCAATCCCAACTCAGCTCTTAACACATTGAACTGGTTCAGACTCCACTATGGAAGCGGTTTTATTCACTGTTTGTCTTTATCTGTCCTGGGTGGGCTGGGCTCTGACTGCAGTGAGCCCCCCCTCCCTCCTTATCAACTCCCCTCCTCCTGCTGAAGTCGCATTGCTTGTCTAAGCCTGGGACTTCTCACATTCCCACCTCGCCCAGTTAAGCAACAGGCTCCATTTACGCTCCCCTGGTGTCACTTCTACCAGTTGCTGTGTTTGTGCATTTTAATAGGCAGAACGTTGTGTATGTCAGAGACTGTCGATTTCAGTCTAAAGTAAAGGGAGCTGTTCCTGTGAGTGCCCACTGAGATGCAACGAAGCAATCTGTGTTTCCTTAAATTATACAACACTGTGTTTATTTGATTTATTTTAATAGGACACATCTTTATGATAAACAAATGCAGTACTTAAAGTTGTGTATCTTTTTGCGTCACAGGCTCTAAGTCATTACTTTAATTTAGTTGCCAGGATGGAAAACACGGCACAGGTCAAATCAGACCAGTGTGTAATCAACACAAACAGTGATCATGTTACATTTGAAGGTGAGTTTGAAGTACAGCCTCAGGAGTGGAGTCACCGTTCAGTAAACTTGAGCAGTAGTCCCAGCAAAAACGGCCTAGTTTTAGAGAACCAGTATAATAAACAGTACCATTACTTTTGCATATGCTTGAAACAATGATGAGAGCTGGTGATAGGTTTAAAAAGGAAAAGAAAAATATTCACTGTGGTTCTTCCTGGATATGTTTGTCCAATTTGATGTGTGTTTATGTCTTTGTGTTGACGACAGCGTTTCCCATTGTCATGAGTGGAATGCCTCAGCAACGCCTTCAGGGAATTTATTTGAGTTTTTGGAAAAGCCATCAATGAAAGACGAATTGATATGATTCTGGTGGTTAAGGCTCAATATCACTGCATAACCAAAACACTTTTTGTTTCCATAACTCAAAAATTCTGTCACTAATTACGACAAAATTTCATACAAACACCCTTTGGCCAGTAATTACCGGTATAACTGACTTTATATTCAGTAATTTGACTGGTTGTTGAAGGTTGGAGATTATCATTCAATTGAATAGAAAAGTACTTTACATCAAAAAACACCTAAATGTATGCAGAGCTGACCAGGAGAGCTGTCTGAAAACAAAGTATAGCTACGGTTATTCTGAACAGTAGCAAATCACACCCAAGGGTGGAGTTGATCAGGAAAAGCAGGTAATTCTTCACATGTGAATCACTAACTCGTATTACAACCTCAGAAATAACCACAGTCTATTTTCTTCAATACATAAGTTGAATCAGATGACACCTGTTATATTCTGGCAACTATAAAAGATTAATATTAGTGTCGGGGTCGGTGTCTTGGTGCACAAGATGGGCACTGGTCCACACACTAACTGCTTGATGCCAAGATACTGTGTGCCCCTTTTCATTATAACCATTAATGATCCATGAAGTTAGACTTCACAGTTGATAAGAGAGCATAACACTCGTCTTTGGGATTTAAATATGTAATGGTAAGTTAGCAGCACAGAGGCATAGATGGTTTGAATTTTTGCCATTTTCAATTTGCTTGCAGGAAAATGGAGCTGCATGTTGTTTAGGTGACACAAAATATTTAGACAAACTCCACCTCACCCTCTCATATATCCGATCTGGAAACCTGGTCCAGCAGGATCTAGTCCAACTCATCTTGCCAGACATTGCAGACTAGGTATTTGTTTGGTTGGAGTATTGTCAGCTGCCCAGGCCTGGCCGGCGTCCTGGCATTGTGGTCTTTCACTGCCAGCTCTAGTAACATCTCTGACATGAGATGGAAAGGAGTCAAGGTGAATGAATTATCACAGGCATGTGCCAGCCATTAGGAAAGAGGCCATGACGAACAGCAGGTCCCGTTTGTTGAAGGCGATAATGTGTGAGGGTACTGCAACTGAGTGAGGTCTAAACTCGTTATCTAAAGCCCAATAAAGACTTTGGAGGACTTCATCCTTACCCAATACGTGTCAACATGTCCAAGTTTCATCTGCACTGCCTGCACATAAAACTTAAATTCATGTCAAAACAAGTAGTGAGTCGGATATCTGGTTGCATTTACAGTTAAAGACGACTTGTCTGTGGCCTCTTAACTACTTCAGGCCTTGTCAATCACCCCCTAGATGTTGAAACATGTAATGTGAAACTGCAGCTGTGCTGTGGACAAGGTGAATCCCAAAAAACTAATAGACAGAGGCGTTCCTTAAGACAGCCCGGTGATTGATGGTGTTTTTTCTGTCCTGTATCACCCGTGCTGGGTAACCCTGACTCAAAGCATTTTAGACATTAAAATACATCAAGCAACTGGTACAGAGGCCACAGAATGTCACATGCTATGGTGTGAGTGACAGCTTCTAATGCATGGATCCCCAGTCTGGTGCCTGGCCAGGACCCTTCTCTGAATCAGGGTGTCGGACTCTCGTTTGGCTTTTGCAAGTCGTTGATCATCTTTATTTGTTTTGGTTGTTAAAGCATCAATCCTCAGAAGCTGATGGAAGTGCCCTTTATGTTATTGTCATGGCATTCATGATGTAAGACTTAACACACAGACCGCCCTAAAGCCCACTGGACATTGTAATACACCTTGTGGGTAAAGCTGCCCTTATGCGGTTGCTGTCCTTATTGACATCTTTAGGCTAATTGGCATTTTCAGAATTTTCTCTAGAGTCTGTAATTCACCTGGAACTAAATCAGAGTTCATTTGACAAAGACGGCTGATGGCTTCACTCTGCCTGTGTGATTGAACTGGGTTTTTGTGTCAATGTGTTGATTTTCTTATGAAATATCCTGGATTTCCCAGTTCTTTTAATGGCCCACTTGCTCATTAGTGAATTTTAAAAAAAAGTCGTAGCATAGCCTGCCTTTAATATCCACTAGCAGCTTGGGAGGGCACTTAAAATACCTTGAAAATCATTATATCTTTGACATACCTCAATCATGTGGTGGCTGAGCCACATAATGGGATCTGAGAACTTGGCACAGTCTGGTTTATTCATGTGTCAGACACAAGGCCTAATTGTTTTGGCCTTTCACCATTAATGTTGTTTCATTAGCAGCACTGGATCCTCCAACTGGAAGCCAGACCTAATCACCTGCTGTGGAGCCTTCACAAATAAAGACAGGCAGAGGGTATCACTTACCATACATTCAATTTAGCTCTTCTGTGAAACCCCCTTCTCAGAGGTCCTCCCTCTTTTTTTGCCTGTTTGGCTGAAGCGGCAATGGTCCAGCACTACGTTCCCGAATGTCTGTAACCGAGTGAGTGATAGTTTATTTTGCGATCAAGTTACACTACTGGTCAACAGAGTGCTGTGCGACCGACTGAAGTTACACCAGCGGTCGCCCTGCTGTGTTTTTAGGGTTTACCCATTGGCTGTTGCTCTTTCAAAATGAATTGGCACGGACAGTTTCTATTAACGGACCTCGCTTCAGCCATCGTTAGCTAGCCCTAATGCTAATCCCCTAGCAACAAACCTAACATCTTTTTAACATAGAAGATGTTCTCTCTCTCTATATCACAAGTGTCAGAGAGGCTGAGCAGCAGCTTGTTACCCAGATGGATGCAATGCGCCTTGTGAGGGACAGAAATTGCTCTCACACGTGGACTCTTACCCTAAACCTTTCCAGACATCACCTGCAGGACCTGTGTGAACACAAATCACCAAATCCAGACATTAAGCAGACTTTAATCCGCAAGCTCTGAGTACAAGGTCTGTGCATTGTCAGATTGAGCTGCTGAAACGGACTAAAACCCGGCAGAATGCAAATAAATGCATGATGTCATTAATGTGAATCCGAGTATATCAGTTCCACAACTCAGTTTTGACTTTGTCTTGTTGGATGCTAGCGTACATATATATTTGTGTATATGGGGTTAAATGTGGTAGAAGCACTTAAATATTGCTCTCATAAGAAGACTGATCTAAGCTGCTTTGCAGTGAGACAGCTCAGGCAGAAGTAAACTGCATGTGACTTGACATTTAGCACAAAAGGGCCTCCTATGCTCTGTGACTCCAGTGTGTGTACAGTATGTTCTTAGAAGCTAATCCCTCAGGGGAACCTAAGTTCTGCTGGTTAATCAGCCCTCTCTTTCGCTTTGACTCTGGGGTGATCATAATCTCAAAAACACACATAATTTAAATGACACATTGCTCACACACTTAAGAAAATCTAAATAAGATGATCAATAGAACGCACACTCTCAATTAGTTTCTGGTTTCGAACCAGTCAGCCAGCCGGCGGCCTTTCTGTGTGGAGTTTGCATGTTCTTCCGGTGCCTGCTTAAATTTCTTCCCACAGTCAAAGCACAAGCAGGTTGAGTCTCTAAATTGCCCCTGGTTGTGAATGAGAGTGTAAATGTTTGTCTCTTTATGTCAGCCCTGGCACCAGCTCCTCCAGTTAGCCATGATAAGAGGTTTAGCTACGGTAACGCACTGATTTATTTTGCACACACTGAAATATTAAAAGGCTCAAAGTACAGTATACTGTAATAGACAGCTCTGCTTTGCCTGTTACATGCTGACGACTGATAACCACAGGTGTCTACAGAAGTTCCCACGCAGCCCTGGGTCGGGATCCTGCACACAGCTGAGACCCTGGTTGAAATTTAGATTTACTGTCACTCAGGGCTCAGTTCAGCTACTGCGATCTCAACCTCTTGTTTCAGATTGTCTTTGTTGTATCAACTTCTCACATCACGGTGATCAGTCACATTGTTGAGACAAAACGCAATCTTTAAAATCTCTTTCTAACTGTACGTGTGTATAAGCCTGTATTCGTTCATTGTGTTGGGTTGTAACTAATGCTCCTAGTGCCTCATCCTCCTTCACTTGATCTGTTGTCCCATCCGCTCTTGAGAAACCCAACCAGATACAAGCACAGTAAATTTCACTGACGTGAGCTGGACTCTTTTATTTATAAACTCCTGTGACACAGCATAGAGATCCATTAAACTGCTTTACCCTTATTTGGTCCTCACCCATCAGCAGTGAGAAGTGCTGAGGAGACAGGAACAGGGGAGCCTACTGCCCCTGTGTGGCGGCCTCTGCACATTGCATTCTAATAAGACACCTTGTTAGATTCCCTCTGTAGCTGTAATACAATGATGGTTGACTGTTTACCTTTGATACTGATGAGCTAATGAACGTGTGTGTGTTTGCAGGGGGATTTGCGGGGCTACCTGTCTCAGCAGGACTGGATGTTCCGAAATGCCGAGTTACTGCAGCTGCAGAGGATGGCCTGTGAAATTGCTGCTGGCATCACTCACCTCCACAAACACAACTTCCTGCACAGGTAGCACTTCAGAATTGCAACACTACAGTAAACACTCAGGTTTTAATCCCACTAAGCTCAGCATTGTTTTGTTTTTTCAAAACCAAGCTGCTGTTTGGGTCAATGATTAGCCGTAAACACTAAAACACTAAGATAAGATGATGTCCTCCCCTCACAGATTCTTTACTTTATGTTTTTGTGCCTCAGTTTGATTTACTGACTGAATAAATAAATGTTGCTTACATATACGTAGATTACACATTTAGGTGTCTCATTTCCAAGGCCTTAACACGTCCCTTTTCAAAAAACTTAAATTTGAAACGTATATCAAGCTAAATTCAGCTTATTAAAATCATGTCTCTTCACATATAGTTCACTTTTATATTGTTGCCCCAAATGTTCAGATCAAAGAATACTGTTGCACCTTTTTCTCGTTATCTGATACATATGTAGTGCCTCGCAACTGACAAGAGTCATAAACCACGTAAGATACGATAGTTAAGACTTATGTCAACTGTTGGTTTTACTTGAGTGCTTACTGTCCAACCCGTCGCAGGAGTACCGGTGTTCTCCAAAAAAGGTGTGTACAGCTCAGAGGTTCCGTTTCATTTTTACCCCACCGAGTACAGGATGTCTGGCCACTAGCAGCCAGCACGGCAGAGGGGGTGTTTAAAATGTGTGGCTTGAGGGCAACACACGATGCGCAGCTCATCAGCTCTATTTTGCATGCTCAGAATAAGCTCAGAGGGCTCAAATTACACAGCTTCCATGCATTGCCACAGTGTCAGCTGTCCGCTGCCAGAAGGATATGATGATTCTGCGCTTTGCATGTAAAAGGATAGCCTCGTATTGGGCGTTGTTTTAATCCTTGTTACAACCAAGAGGCAGTTTTACAGGATTCCCTCTATTTGAACTAATTTAACTGAAACTCATTTTATCGAAAGTGATATATAATTTTGAGTTTATGGACAAATATTAAATAATACAAAATATTTCTCTGGCTCTTTTGACAAAAAAAATAAAATAAAAAAACTGTTATAGAAACTGAATTCAACACCACAGGCTGACAGAACTGACTGAGGGATGTTGATGGTACAAACACCACAGACCCTGGCACTGTGTGGGCTTATATCCAAAGCTGAAACTTCAGCGGTGGTGCTGCAGAAGAGCAAACGCACACAATGTGCCGTGTGTCCTGACTGAATGATCTCATTCACAAACCGTAGACGGAAGCAGGAACACGAATAACCTTTGTTGAGATTTATTATTTTATAATCAAAGTTTGGATAATAAGTCTCTATAAGCGTTTACATGACACATTAATGATTTGTGTTTCTAAGTAATGGATTTAAAATTCTGCCACCAGAAACTCAAAAGAATATTTTTAGTTAATGTTTTTAGTTAATTGACCACTGAGTGACATTTCCACATATCTTGTTTTCAAACAAAAGTCCAAAACCGCCAAATATTCAGTTTTGGATAGTTTTTCTGTCGATCAACTAACAAACTAGAAATTTTTAGGAGGTTGTATGTTTATTCTTTGTTGACAATCGTGCAAACATTTCAATATTTAGTCCAGTTACAGGGTGCAGTCCTTCCAAACTCAATGCAGATAAGATGATCGGCTTTCAGTTTTTGTTGAAAATGTAAACCTCATGAAAAAAATGGTCTTAAAGGTGAATATCATCAATTATTGGTAGTGTATGGCAGTTTTTTTTAACCACTGTGTCACTCAGAATCTAAAAAAATGTATGTTGTCAGTTAACAGTTTAAATAGAGTTGCACCAAACCACACGGCTGTCTTATGGTATGTGATCGCCAACTACCGCGCTACGCATTATCCTTGTAGGGTTAAGATGTTGGACCCGTTTCCCTCCTGCCGAGTTACTGTATGTTGGGCCCTCAGCCAACAGCAGGGGGACAGGAGGGTTTCAAATAAATCTCCATCTATCTGACAGCGGTTACAGCGGGTCTGACAGTAGCTTGGCCATATGCACACAAGAACATTGGTGTCAGCAGTGTTTGTTGTTAGGAGGGCAAAACGGACTTGGAACTTGTGCACAGGGAATACCTCGAGGCTAATGGGAAACCAAAGCCTGTCTCCTCATTCAGAGTGAATGCACTACCATATGTCTGCTTAATGTGCAGCGACAGCCCCATAGCCTTTTACACCCTCTCCTGGGCGACACACAAAAGGTTTAGATAGCTTGTGTTTCGCTCTAGAAAACTTGCCTGCTGCTGTATGCATAAGTCAGAAATAGCCCCTGTATGAGTGGTGTCGCAAAGTGGAGAACAGAGGTGAATAAGGTCACGTTATATATATTATATTTCCTGTAGTTGTCAAAGTTATTGAAGATCCTTGACCGTTTCCTCTGTCCTTGATTCTTGCACTGTAGCCGTAGCCTTCGAGGTTAGAGTATATGGTACATTCTTTTTCATTTTATACACACTGAACACCAGCCAAATAATGGCAGGCAAAAAATTGCAGGAACAGACACCTTCTGTCTGTTTATATTTCAATCTAGCAGTCTTCTGAATGACTTGAGTGATTTGGTAAATATTGAGCCCATAAAGAATCTAACAAACTTGTTTTGGTTTTTCGTCCATCCTCTCTAGTGATTTGGCTCTGAGGAACTGCTACCTGACGGCAGATCTTACTGTCAAAGTAGGAGACTATGGAATTGGACCCTACAGATACAAAGTAAGCTGGAACCCTTTTTCTGTTTGTGAAATTTCTGCATAGAGATTAATTCATTTCACTACTCTCTTATGAATCTGTATATTATGATTAGGTCCAGTTCACACAAACACATAAGATGGGTGTATTTCTTTAGTGTTGCCGCTAAATAATATCACAATAAAAGAAATAGACTTTTCAGTGCTGATACTTATCCCTGATTTAGAGTCATCAGAATTTGCCAATGAGATACAGATGAGCAGTGATTCTGCGAGTCTTACATCGCCGGTTGTCATTAAACATGATAAACACATTTGCATAAATAAGTGGCAGCTCAATAAATCAGGTTTCTGAAACAGTGCCTCAAACTCCTAGTGCCTGATAGATGCTAACAAACCAAAGCTGCATTAAGGCCCTCTGAGGTTAACAGCACCATCTGGAGTCTTTATAAAGTATCAAGAGATGAATCAACATACAGGGATTTGTGAGTGAGTGAGATCAGTCAGTGAAAACACTATCTGAATGATGTTAGTTTGATTTAACATTTAAAGACTGATCCAGTAATTTATAAAGAACATTGGTAAATTCATTGGAGTGTCTCGATTATCAAATTAGTTTTAAGCCTAAAAATCAACAGTTGCAGTGAAATTGAAATCCTAATATGTTAAACATGAATTCAAGATGCCCCTCTGAAGTCTGGTTATTTGTTGAGTTTAAATCCCGGCACCAGCTCCCGATGAGGTGAAAATTAATCTTGTTCTTTGTCGCAGATGTTTTGCTTTTGATCAACTGCTTATTTCACTAAAGAATACACATTGTTCTTCTCTTGTAACTTGCTGCCTGCTACATATGTCCTAAGGCAACTCTCTCTGATGCATGCATTCCACAAATACTGCTGATCTGACAGTTTGGCTGTCTGAATCTAATACTCAGAAGGTCACCCAGGGAATCTATTTCTGTAAAGAAAGGGAGAGGCGAAGTGAGAGCACACTGCCTCAATGAGAACTAATATACAGTCTGTACATTTTGATGTACATATTTTAACACTCTTTTATTGAATCATTTCTTTTTTTGACTCGAAAAATAAATGCAAGCAGAAACAACAAGTGCAGAGCACAGCTCATCCATTAACTTGCATCTAACAAGCATACATTATTAAATCTGAATAGGAATAATCATACAAATACTTACTGACTGTTCTGAATCAAAGTACAGTTTCTCCATCTTGCAATGTACTCATCCTTTGTTGTTCAGGTATTTCCAGAATCAACTGATTATTAAAATGTTGATAATGTTTTTACAGGAGGATTACATCATCACTGAGGATGATGTGTTTGCTCCGCTTCGCTGGTTGGCTCCTGAGCTGGTGGGTGAACGCCACGGGGGTGTGATCACTATAGAGCAGACCAAGCCCAGCAATGTGTGGTAGGTTCATGATCACAGCTCTACACTGACAACTGGTGACTTTTAAAAAACACTTAGTTCATCATTCAAAAGCCCTTTCTGCTCATAACACAACCAAAAGAATCCAACTAATGTCCAAAAAAAGTTAAAGGGACATTTAAAGCTGCAACACTTCTCTCCATATTGTATAGTCGTCTCAGCCCCTCACTGACTTCATGTCCAATTGCCCAAATGTCTTCAAACCATAAATCCATAATTGCGTAAATCAGTTCTGGTTCCAAAGGTCAGATTTCCTCCTGATTGAAAATATATTGTTTTAAAATTCTCCTCAACTTAAGAGAAAATCACAATTAAGTGTTTGAAATAGGCTCCGATTATACCTACTGAGCAAAACGTGTAGTTTGTTTAATACCAACTGTTGTCTTGGCTTTGTATATTCGGAACAGCACACCACTTGACCTGCAATAGTGTCCAACAGCTCATTTTGTCCTCCCCCATCTGCAGGGCCTTGGGGGTGACGTTGTGGGAGCTCTTTGAGAGCGCAACTCAGCCGTATCCACATCTGTCTGACCGCGAGGTTCTCAACCATGTGATCAAGGAGCAACAAGTCAAACTCTTCAAGCCACAGTTGGAGCTGCCCTATTCGGACAGATGGTGAGTCTGTGTGTAAAGTGTGTATTCGAATAAATTGTGTCAAAAATACTGCAGTCAAAAATGAGAAACAAGCAAGTATTTGGCCATTTGAAAAAGGACACGTCTGATTCATGTGTAATTGCAGGTTCGAGGTCCTGCAGTTCTGCTGGCTGTCCCCAGACAAGCGGGCTACAGCAGAGGAAGTGCACCGTTTGCTCATCTACCTGCGAATGCAAGGCCAGAAGGACATAGAGGAAGATTTTGATCAACGCTGGGATGCTCTCAAGCCCAACCCCTCCACACGGCAGACCACTGTCAGCCATTCCTCGTACCCTATCTTGGAGCAGTTTGCTGATGATGCCCTGCGACAAGAGATCGATGAGGTTCTGACCGTCACTGAAACTAGCAAAGGTCTCAGCTTTGAGTATGTTTGGGAGGCAGCTAAGCACGACCACTATGAAGGCAGCCATGGTCGCTCAGGCATGGACACAACATTGAACTACCACAGCATGTTCTTTCCTGCTTCCAGTGAAGATATCAAGGCCCATTTCCCTGAGCAGGAAGGCAGAGCCGTGGGTACAGAAAGTGGTAATACTCCATCAGGAATACCTGTGATTGTACCAGTGTTTGATGCCCAAAAGCCATGCAATGGAAATGAATATTACATCCAACTAGAAGAACAAGGGGAGAGCAATGTTGGGGTAGATGGGAACAGAGGACAACACATGGACTACAGTTCAGGCCGGCAAGATTTTGTTGTTCTCCAAGATGTCCGTCTGGATGAGTCCAGCACTGATGCAGACTTTTTCCACCAAAGCATTGACTCCAAGGATTCCTATTTACCAGACAGTCACATATGGTCATCCCTTGAAAATGACAGCCCATATCACACCAACATTTTTACAGAGGGAGGGTCCAAGCAAGAGGATTCCCCTTCCTGGACACAGACTTTTATGGAGCTTCCAGAGCGCAACGGGAATCCTTTCCACACGGGTTTACCTTTGGTCATTCAAGATGCAGATGAAGATAATTCCTTTGGGAGTTCTTTTTTAGAGGATCGTTCAGAAGCCACTCAGCGGGTAGATCCTGTGAAAGGGGAGCAGGAAAACACAGATATGATGGTGCTTCTGAACACTGATAAACTATCAGACAACTTTATGTTTCTCACGCAGCAGAACCTGATGAAAGATGGATCCAGTTTCTTAAGTCCACAGCAGAATTTTCTTTCACCTGGCATGTCCCACCAGCCTGAAGACGCATTCAAGATGCGTTCTTGGGACAATCTTGACACTCTAGGCAGCTTAGACACAGCAGATACTTATTCCAAACCTGCAGCAAGTAGCACATCCTCACGACAGACACTTGTAGACTCTCCCCATACAAGCTTTGGGGAGTTAAGTCAAACTTTGGTAGACATTAATACACTGGTGCCTTCCATTACAGTGGTCACAGACGATAACACAAGCAACCAGCTGCCAGTTAGAGATAGCTCTTCCACCGAAGACCTTGGTCTGCTGCAAGCCTCAGACAGAGGTGTAGACTCTGGTTTTGATTCTACCTCAGAAAGGTTTGAGGTTGTCATTAGTCCAAGTGATGCCCACACCCCTGCTTTCTCTGAAAGTGCCACTATAGACTCATGGTGCACAGATGCCAAAATTCCCAGCCTTGAAGTCGACCTCGGAACCTCAAAGGACAGTACTCCACTCGGAGGCGGTGAAATGCCTGAAAACTTGGACGTCCAAGTCTTGTCTTCAGACATTGGACACAGTGAAGACCTTACAAGCAACGATCTGTTGAGTGAACTACTCGAGGATGCAGATATAGAACTGGAAACCACTCTGTCTGACCACGAAGAATCCTTTGTGGACACTAACGGAGAACCTCTTGTGAGATCTTCTCTGTTGGTCTCTGGGCCATCGTTGGACCAGATCAGCCAGGACAGTTTACTGGATGACAGTATGTCCGCCACTCTACCAACTATAGATAATTCCGCAGAGACACCAGACTCTCTCGACTCCCTCGATATCCACCGGCTCGGGGAACAGGGGGAAGAGCTGAATGGTCAAATAGCTCAACACAAACTCCAGCCTCCACACAAAGTATCAGACAGTGGGTATGAGACTGAGAACCTGGAGTCTCCTGAATGGAACCTTCAGGCTAATGCCACCGTCGACTCCCCCGTCAAAAACGGCACGAATGTTGCCAAAGAAGAAGAGGAGACGGAAGAGTGCACTGCTGCAGCAAATCTGGTTCCACCAGAAATCATCATTTCTGAAGTAGAAGTTGCTCCAGATACTCAAAGTGAGGATGCTGCTGAGGCCCAGCAGCCGGCTCAGGTACCTCCTGCTCAGGAAGCACCCATGGGCAGTAACTACAGAGACTCTGCCTACTTCTCAGACAATGACTCAGAACCTGAGAAGAAGGCTGAAGAGTCTGGAGTTTCTGCTGAAATCCCATGGCTGAGAAACTCAATTGACGAGGGCAGCAAACCCTCTGCAGGCCCAGCACCGGAGCTTCACGGGGATAGCGATATAGTTTCTTTAGTTACTCAGCAGAAATCTTCTGGAGCTGCTGAAACACAAGCTGAGGCTGAAGAAAAACCTACTATTCACGTTTGGGGCCTGTTTTCAAGGGTGGATTCAGACATCACAGAGGAACAGGAGGGGGAGGCAGCCATCAGCCATAATGAAGATGAAAACAAATCCGACTTTATCAAGGATGCAACCACGACTCCCGATCAACCAGACCAGTCTGAAGATCCGGAAACCTCAATTCCACTTCCCTCTGCTACTCCTTCAAAGCAGGAGAACGCAGTTCACGCTAAACTAACCAGGACCTACGCCAGTGATGGTCATAAAATAAGAGAGTCGGACGTGGAGGGGCGTTACCTGGGGCGGCGGGACGGCTCGGGATTAGACGTGGAGGAGGAGGACGTGGATGCCGATGAGGAGGACGAGAACAGCGATGACTCCGACGACGACGTCCGTGCATATCGGCTGCACAGCTCCAGCTCAGAGAGCGAGGACGACACCGTGCATCCGGTGCCGCTCATTGTCTCAGACGACAGCAGAGCGAAGAACCTGAAGAGCTTGTTGAAACCCAGCGCTCTGAACGCCGAGTCCTCGTCCCCCTTGTCTTCAAGGAGCAGTGCGGATAACTCCCGACGAGCTGTGTCCTTCTTCGACGATGTCACTGTCTACCTGTTCGACCAGGTAAAGTGTTATCTGTTTAGGTTGAGGGTTGGAGTCTTGTGTTTGAATCTACTGGGACGATGTGTGCAGCCATTCTGATTAACATGTTTTGCCCTCTGATGTAGGAGACTCCCACTAAGGAACTGGCCGACCATTCTTCAGGTTTAAACAGTCAGGTGCCAGAGTTCAGCAGCCCAGTGAACACTGCCAGCTACCTAAACCGGTTCACCAACTCTGAAAGCTCCACGGATGAAGAGGGTAACACTAACACACACCAAATGGTTGCAGCTACGGGAAATGTGTCTATGCCATTACATGTTGTGACTTGTTGGTTGGTTCCCTGCAGGTGGTGGTTTTGAGTGGGACGACGACTTCTCCTCCACCAGCCCAGCCTTCCTGCCCCAGACGGATAAAGACCCGGTATCTAAGGCCATGTCTTCATCCGCGACATCTCGCTTTTCCTCTCCGCCGCTGGCAGCAGGGCGCGTGCTGGAGCCCAGCTGGAGCGGCTCCTCGAACTACTCCCGTTTCTCCATCTCACCGGCCAGCATCGCTAGCTTCTCCCTCACACATCTCACCGACTCCGACATCGAACAAGGAGGCGAGTTGAGAATTGTGTTCAAGACATAGTTTGAGATGAAAATATCTGTACCGGTCTTGTGTGTATACGGTAAATTTCAAGCTTTTGCAGGTAGCTACTTAGCTTAGCATTAGCTCAAGTCTCTGTAGGCTGCTTGGAATTCTCTCTTTAATTACAAGATAATATGATGTAACATGGTAATTATCAAGCCTTAGAGGTGAAGGTGGGTGGTTACCTTTGCAAAACAGAGCTATACAAATAACAAACCAACAGACAAATAATAAATGAATCCTCAAATGTTTTATTTTATGTTTAATATATACGCGTTTCCTTGTTCAAATAAATCAAGATATTTGATTTTTCTAATTATATAAATGTATTGTTGTTCCATCACCTTGTTGACATGACAAGATGTGTTTTTAAGATTTTAAATGTTTCATGTTCTTTAGTTCTTAAAATATTATAAAATAGTCCAGCTTGAGTGATATTCCATTGTTTTAAACTCTCTTCTTATTCTTTACTTCACCACAGGAAGCAGTGAAGATGGAGAGAAAGACGAGTGTGATAAATGACGGGACCCCTGACCGTCACACTGCCCCGACATGAACTCGAATCGCACTTTTTGGGGAATGGACAACATCTGATTGAGGACGCGAACCGTGGAGGCTTCTCTCAGGCAGAACTGTTCTTCATGGAGCCGCTCATCACAGCAAAGGCTGTGAAATGACTTTCAGCGAACACAGACGGACGAGGCCCGGTCCCAGCCTGAGTCACATCACCTCTCCAGCTACATCTGCGTGTGTGTGATTTCAGTTCAGTGCAATTACACTTTGGAATATAAAAAAAGAAAATGAAAAAAAAAGAGAGACGAGAGAAAATGACTACAAACGGGCCGAGCTTCTAAACGTTTGCTCTAAAGACTCGTCGAGCTCATTCCAAGTGTTTGGCTGCTTCTTTTTGTTGTGTGTCTAAGTGCACTCCTTCTCCAGGACTTCTGCGTCACCAAAAAAAAAGACTTTATATGTTCTCTCTTAACTGACACACCGGGCTGGCAAAGCTCTCACTACAGCCGTGCAGGAATAAGCTCTTTGATTTTTTTTTCAGCAGGTGTAAAACTGTTGATTCAAGCTGTCGGTGCACCATTGTTGATTTTGCTCCTTCATGTTGTGCGATTATTTCAGTGGTTGCCTTTTTTTATTTTCTGGAACGAGTGATTCATTTTTCGTAAACTATTTTGTTTTGTTGGGTGTAGTAACTATCTCCTAAAGGGAGAGAAACTGTGGTGTCCTTCTGTAGCAGGCTGAACGTTAGGAAGCACCATCCACACACACACACACAGGATGACTGGATAATCATCAACCCCTCATCTGCAGAGGTGACGCACTGTACGCTCCTTCATCTGTGTTTGAAAGGAGCGTTTACAGCAAGTAGTTTCATATTTTTGAGACATCTCGGTAAGAATTGTGGCCGGTATTTGACAAGAATTGTCATATTTATCCCTAACAGTGGGGAGGAAAAGCTCTAAACAAGTTATTTATGTTGCAAAGCTTCATTTGATGCTCTGAACTGTGAACTGTGCAGGAAGCTGCTCGGACGGCTGCGTCTCGACTCCTCGTCACTCGGTCTCATCAGACGACTTCACTATCACTACAGAATTTCTAATCGCACGTCATGTGAGATTGTAAAAAGACACGTTTTGAGATTTTATTTTTAAATGTCAGAATGAAGAAATGTGTTGAGCTGTTTGGTTATAGATGTGCAATGAATTCCATGTATCGGGTGAAAATTGCAAAGGAGGTCATAGGATGATCTGGTGAAACGTGGCAGCGTTTCTTAAGTAACGTGCAGGGACTTAAATTAAAGCTACATAAAAAAAAAAATAATGTCACTACTAGAACAAATAACACTGCTGCTTTTATCAGAGTTGTCTGCCTTTTTTTTTTTTAACTGTGTGTCAAATTTAATGAACCTGTTCAGATGGCATTCTCTCCCCCTCCCCCCTGTTGTCTCCGTGGCTGTGCAGGGTTGTACAGCTACAGGAAGGTTTTCTGTACAGGATTTCGTGTACAGCTATAAAATCGGTTCTTTGAAAACTGTAAGTTCTACAAATACTGTACGGTTCTCTCCTTTCTGTGACTCAACTCATGTTAGATTTCACCTGGGGAACAGCTATACTCCACCTGTAGTAGTTGGTCACCATCCCCCCCCGCCCCGTACAGAAGGCACTGTATCTTAGGCGATGTTAACCTCTGTTTAAAAACCAGCAGCCTGTGCTTCAGTTAAACTTGAACATTTATTTAAGGAAAATTATGTTTTATCTGACTACAGTATACATTTTTGCTTAATCTTGCACATTTGAAAAATGTAACTTAATGTTGAACTGTTCCGATGTGTATATAAATGTACATTTTTTTTTTGTTGTCTGTAAATGGGAAATGATGTAACTTGAGTTGTAGGTATGAGGTTTCATTTTGTAACTTAAAGCTGAGGCGACCAGAGGAACATATCACAAAGCAGTTAAATTAAGACGCGGAGAAGCGGACGTGGAATTCATTCTGTCCTTTAAACGTGTAGATTTTAAAGATATTTTTACTTCATATTGATCATGCTTAGTGTAATTGAATGAAATGTTTATAATTACACTGTTTAATATGAAAATAAATGCAAATGAACTTCTAATTTAGTTGTTGATTGATTGACTCTGTGTGTTAGCCGCACATAGTAAGTCTGTGTGAAGGACTTTGGTGGTTTTCTCAGACCAGGACTGAACCAAAGCTGCAAAACCCTGGTACATGTGACAGCTGGTTAAAATATGAGAACTTTTCTCTGTAATAATTTTTCAGAACTATTTAGCTTGTTACACGCTCAATAACAGCAGCCTGATGTGAAAGGTCAGACGCCCGTCACCACATAGACACAAGATCATTTCCCCTTTTTTCTCTCCCATTAATTATCTAGAGCCGGAATTTTGTAATCTGAAGGAGGCTGAATGTTTCATACTGGTCATCATAGTCACTTTTATTTAAAGAGCAATATATTTTCATACAGTGTGGATATCTGGAATTTGCCCTCTGGAGAATTCCCTCTGTGTTTAGGAAGGCCTGTCATAGAGCTGTGGGTGAGGAACACTGCATTGCAAACATGTAACAGACCTCAACGTACTGGAGGCACAAAATTCAACAAATGCATAACAAATAATAATAAATTAATACATAAAATCACATGCAACACAAAACAACTAGAGTCTAGAAAACAAGACGAGTTAGTTTGGGACCCACACCTCAGCCCTTAATGGAAGTACCCCCCCCCACCTTCTAAGGTTTTCACAGGATATCGAATAGAAGAATAAAAGCTATTGCTATATCCCCCCCCCAAAAAAACACCCAGAAGCCAACGCCTCATCAGAACCAACACATGCACTCACTGTGAAATTCTTCTCCCACCACATCCATCCTTCTTTAAATGCTCTTGTGCTTCCCTCGTCTGTTTTGTTCGCGCTGTAGCCGACACCAGGGAAACGGGTCGGATCAGGGAGTAACATTCATCCATCGACGAGAGTCCAGTCCAAACCAAATGTAAGAGATTGTGCCGTTCCCTTTGTGTAAAGGGGGTAAGTGCCTGTGGTAATTGGTCTGAGGAGGAAAGATATGTAGATCCAGGCACAAACAGGGCAGGAGAGGAGGATGTGTGTGTGTATGTGTGTGTGTGGGGGGGGCTACACTCCCACGGCGTCCCCGTTCGCTTGCGTCGGAGGCCGCGGGGGGAGCGGGCTGCGTGGAGGTCCGGCAGGGGGAGGGTGGGGGGCTCGGGGAGCCTCTGCTGAGTTCCCCCTCACACTGATGTGCTCCCATCCTCCCTGGAAATCAGAAACACAGAGAAGATGATGCTGAAACATCTGCAGCATCACATAGAGCTCTCAGGAAGATGGATGCACTGTAGGGCCACAATGTAAAGGAGACATGTTTTAAATGAATTCAACTGGCAAACAAATAAATTACTGTTGGATTTTTATTTTATTTTATCTGGATTTTAAAGATTAACATAATTAACATTAATAAACACAACATATAGACACTGCCATATATTTTGAGTCGATCCCACACCGACCTGTTTTTTTTTAATACTTGCTGCACAAAACACGTATCAGTCCTCTACTGAAAATAGTCCCTAACAGATGCACCATTCACTCCTGTTTGAGTGACTTTTAATGAAGGAATTACTTCATCACAATATGAAACTTTACATTTTTGAGCTGCAAATCTATAATTTCTGAATTTGGACAAGATGGTCTACCAACCTTTATTTGATTTGCTTACAACATGAAAATATAATTTGACAAGGAAACCTGTGTTTAACAGATTGATTATTATGAGTGTGTGCAATTTGGTGCAGAATCCAAATAGAAAACCGGATCTATTGAATTTACATGTGCTTTCATCAGGGGACTGTTGGATGAAACGGGAATCGGAGGAGCTACATTTAATGCTAACGCACTCACCCCGAGACCATAGTCCCAGGCCTGGCCCTTGGGTTGCACAGGTCCCACCCCCAGCCGGTGACAGACAGCCCCCCCGGTCTCAGCAGGGAAACCAGGAACTGCGTCTGCTATGATCCACACCTGGAGAGAACAAGAGCACTGAGCCAAACGCCACCGAGTCACGGTTTCTTCTTCGTATTACTCCGAGTCTTCGACGGCTGAGGCGAGCGTCACCCTCCTCACTGTGTTCTAGCGCTCTGAGGTTTATGGCTTAAATAAATCAAACCTTTACCAAGTCATTTCCTGCCCCCACTTCCTGTCTAGGCCACAGTTAGGCAGTCTGTAGTGATACTGACCTGGTCCAGCGGTCCGACTGAGACCTTGGTGACGTTGTTGGAGATCAGCTCCCAGGCGGAGCCCTGAGGGTAGCTGGGCGTGAGGCCCTGTCTGTACCACAGGTTACCTACAGGACAGCAAAACGAGTTCGATACCATCTGAATTCACATTCTCAAATTCTCAAGTAGTATGAAAAACAAACTCCACTCACTGTTCTCGTCCACAGCGAAGACAGAGGTCCGGCCCACGGACAGCTGCCTGAGGGTCTGCCTCAGAGGAGACGGGATGTGGTACCAGCATTCGCCTGTAGAGGGACGACAACGCCGGGTGTTGGGCTTCATTTGGATCATTACCGAGAAAACGTACCGACGCTCCTTGGACTCAAAAACAAACCTTTACTGGGCTTCTCTGTGGCTCATACAGGGTCACACTGAGCCCCTCGCCCTCGACTCACCTGCAGGGTTTTGCGGGGACACGGAGCCTCGGTAGAACACGGCTCCATCCTTGGCGATGGCCCACACCTGGTTGGCTCCACCGATGGAGATGGACTTGAACGGCTGATCCGTGCCGACGTGCAGCCACGAGCTGCCCTGTGAGGTCAGACACACCGGAGTTACTCAGCGAATGCAGTGTTTGTGGAGAAGAGGCGTGAGGACGTGTTCTGCACAGCTTCCTCACCGCCGGGTTTCGGGGGCTGACTCCCAGCCGACACAGGACGTCTCCCTTGTCGCTGAGGGCCCAGACCGGGACCTCCTCCATCCGGCTCTGGGCCAGACACGGCATCAGAGAGATGTCGCTCAGCGGGATGGGGGGGACCTGCTGCCACGGGCCCCTCAACGTGATCTTACACTTCCTGTACGAAGGACACAAAGGTGATCGTCCTGATGATGAAGAAGATGAAAAGCCACTGGAACGTTCAAGTGTGTGCCGTTACCTCGTCCATCTCCTGCGCCGGACAAAGTCTTTCAGGGTTTTGTGGCCATGGAATGTGCTGCAGGACAGAGAACACACGTTACATGGCTGCTTTCACTTTGGCTTTCTCTGAGTCAAGGTCCTGAGAAGATGCTGCCACTCACACAGGGAAGTCTGCAGCGTACTGCCAGCCTTCTTTGTCTGTTCCCCCGAGGACGCTGAAGTCCACGGTCCACTCTGACACCTGGGACACGAGTCGATGGCGGAGAATTAGACGGCGATGTTAAAAAAAAAGAAGAAATGAAACGTACGTGTGTGTGGGATTTAACGTTAGGAGGGGACCCACCCAGGACCACTCAGGGGAGGGCGGATGTGTGCTGCCCTTGGTGCACTCCTTCAGCCCGCCTTCGTCACTCCACATGGGCCGGTCCGTGGGGAGTCCTCTGGAGAAACACGTTTTTTCCATTTAGCGAGCGAGTCGGGCCAACAGCCTTTAAACGAGCACTGAAAGGGGAGAGGCTCCTACTTGTCTGTGTAGCCTGCCATCGGGTTCCATCGCTGGTTCTCATACACATGTACGCTCCTGGCGTCCGTCTGCTGGTGCGTCGGAACAGCTTCTCCTGCCGGGGAACACACGCGTGGACAGAGCTGTGATGAAGGCACGACATTAGTTTCTCATTCCTTTGCCGACATGTGGATACGACTGAAACAGACGGCCGGTTTAGAATCACGCTCAAGCAGCTGCACACGGAACAACAAGCAAGAAAAGAGTACATTGATTCTGTCTTGTGCGTTTGTGAGTTAATTAGACATTGAAAGTGCCAGACGTTTGAAGTAAATATTTCTCAGGCTAATGATTTTTGGATATTCATAGACAATTTTACCAATAATAGATTATGGATAAAAATCAATTTCCTTAACAAATTACCAGAGCCTTAAACTACCTTTTTAAAATTGCTTGTC
The DNA here is from genome assembly GCF_949316205.1 of Platichthys flesus. NCBI lineage: Eukaryota > Metazoa > Chordata > Actinopteri > Pleuronectiformes > Pleuronectidae > Platichthys > Platichthys flesus. The sequence goes on from NC_084960.1 coordinate 6,948,780, forward strand.
TTTGAAATAACAGTCAAACATAAGGACTTTTTTAAAGTTACTTTATCATTTCTTAGGAAATCATACTTTTTACTCCTTCTTAATAAATACATTTATTATATTTAACATTATTCAAAACCTTCTTTTCAATAAATAACTTTTATGCCATTTTGACAATCATCAAAATGGCCCCAGATAAATCTAATGTTTAATTGAATGTGTAATCAACCAATCAACCAAAAGAATATAGTAATAATAAATATATATGAGTCACATTCAAAGGACCCATTACAGATTGATAAATATCAGTATAAAGTAGAAGAGCCTCCTTCTAAGGATGATATGTGAATTCAATGATAAGGGAAATAAAGCAAATACATTTCTATCAAGTATCTACAGGGGCAGGTTTACCAGGGGGGGGCTGTTGCCCGTGGTGGCCACTGTGGACCCAGGCGGTGCCGTCCCACCCGACGCCCCACACCAGCCCCAGACTGTTAGTCTCTACACAGCGCAGGTGTCCCGGGACCTGCCGCCAGAACCTGCAGCACCAGACAGCGGAAGCATCACGCATGTTACCCACATGTTAACACCTCAACACGCGCAGAGGAGAAAGTGCTGCCACACACAGAGTGAAAAGAGACAAGCAGCAGCTCAAATATCAACTACTTTCATCAGGGCAGAGGCGGGGGGGTTAGCATGTTAGTGATTGGACGAACAGCTGATGGGGAAACAAGGTCAAGGTTTCAAGAAAGAGGCGTGAGAAGACAATATGGCGCCTGGTCTGTGGTGTGAGTCTCACATGAGGTCACAGGGCAGCGCGTGTGCAGAGGCCTCCAGGGAGAAGGCCGGCTCGTGGACCATGATGTCTCCCTTGGAGGTGGTGGCCCACAGGGCGTGTCTGGACGGGGACCCCGTGATCCCACGGCACTCGCAGCAACAGTCGGACAACAAGCACAGCTGGAGAAAGACCAGGAAACACCAGGGGAGTGTGATCAGTAAACACACACTGGAAAAAATAAACATGTGTTTGACTTTCTGTTTTCACCCCCGTCTGGTTGTTCGCTAACTACTGGATGGATTATCATGGGACTTGTTGGAAGGATGTGGTTTGGGACGGGGAAGAACCCATTACATATTTCATGGGTTTCACAGGGGGCGTGTTAGGGGAACTGATATTTATGAGTGTGTCAGTTTGGTGCAGGTCCAGGTAAAAATCCGGATCTAGTGAATCTATTGGTTTCTCATCAGGGACTTGTGGGCCATGGCGGATGTGAGCGCTCTGCTGAGTGATGTTCAAGATGCTTCTGCTTTACCCAGTCACTCATGTCCTTCTCAGTTTGTGCTGCCAGAACCAGAGGCCACCTCTGTTTGGTCCTTTGGGCTGTGTACACGGCGAAGGCATAGTGGCCGTCCCTGAGCACTGGAACCAGAGCCGTCACTTCGCTTATGAACACGTGGAGGTACTGGAAATAAAAAAATAGATACAGTCATGTGATAGTTGTCCCCGTTGAGGGAATCCAGGTGCTGACCACGACTTGAAAGCAGAACCAACCTTTTTCTCGTCGTACTGTGTGTAATAGACAAAGAAAATGCTGTCCTTCCTGCCGTCACTCCTGGTGGACTGCTCCAGGGCGACGCCCACGTCCACCCAGCGCTGCGGCTTCCAGTCTCGCCACCAGCGCAGCGCACCTTTACGCACCCACACCGACTGGAAAGGGGGGGGGGGGGACAAAGATGGGAGCTTGTGTGAGGTGTGATTCAAGGTGACAAGGAGAGGAGACGGGTGCAAGTGGAGACAGAAAGCTGCTGAACCCGTCTCACGTTGCTTCGCTCCAGCGGTTTCCTGCTGATCTCCTCTCTGTGCTCCTGCTGCTGCTGCTGCTCGCTCCAAGCCGCCGACTGAACTGGAGTCAGCGACAGAGAGCTGGTGAGAGGACCTGACACACACACACACACACACACAAGTCAGACATTTACACAGGCACACAGAGGTGACACACACATCTATGATAACAATGAATATGTTATGTTATATTATTTGAAATATTGTTTTTAAATTGTCACTGAAAATGTAAAAATCAGTGCACACTGCTTGTCAATATACCTGTGGGACTAAGCCAGCTGATGTTTGAACTGGGATCCACGTCGCAGCCTCCACCGGAGATCCAGGCCCACACTGGTCCGTCCTCTTCTCCAACCCCCTGCTGAGGCTCCAGAGTCCCCATCGCGTAGGTGGCAGCAGCACCACCCTCAGCCAATGAAGCGCCCCGCACCTGTGCACTCCGGGCTGCCTCCGCCCCCTCCAGATCCACATTCATCCAGGGGACGTCATGTCCCGCAGCCTCAGGGGTCAGGAGCATCGGCGCCGGGGGCTTGTCCTCGACCTCCTCCTGCGGCGTCTCCGTGATGGTCGGCTGCGGTGTGGACGTTTTGTCCCGGTCGGACACCAGGCTGTTGATGAAGCTGTCGCTGGCGGGGATGAAGGGTTTGGGGGCATCCTGTTGGGAGGCTGCAGGGGCGCCCTCTGCCTCCGGGGAGGCTGCTCCTCCTAGAGGGACGACAGAGGGGGCTGCTGCCTCCGGGACCGGGGTTTCATTTGTGCTGCTCTGCGGGTCGGGAGGACCCACCTCCGAGTCCGAGTCAGTGCAGCTCAGGACTGAGCCTTGTGAGGCCTCGGTCAGCCGACCACTGAACGCACAGTCGTCTCTGTTCAGCAGCAGAGCAGGAGAAATACGAGTCGTTAGAACACGCACAAACAGACATCTGTATGCAAACGTTGTTCCTCATGTGTCTGTTCAAACTGAATTATTTAAACAGACCTGGCTGGAACCACCTTTTTACTGTCGCCCCATTGGCCAGAAACAGGAATCCAGCCGCTCCCGCTCGGTTCAGACGGGCTGACCCCGATTCTGAAATACAGGCCGCGGTCCTCACCAACTGCCCACACCTGCCAGACGGGGGGGGGGGAGAGAACAACAATGACACACACACACTGACACTGGAGGCGTCATGTTACACAAATTTACTCGCATGGAAGATTTTTTTGTAAGAATAGATATACTTGAGATTCACTGTTCAAAGTGGCCTCCGGGGCAGTAGTAGGACACAGTGACTGTTACTTTATAAGGACATATAATGTAACTGAGGCACCTGCCACCTCACAAAAGCCATATCCATAACTGCAGCCCTGGAATATGAAAGATGGGATATGATGACGACAGCTTGGCCAGCTTCTAATTAGGGAGTCTCCCATAGGTCAGGCCAGTAGGAATATAGTCTGGGGATATATAAGGCCGGGCCGGAGGTGCCACTGCCGGGACATTGGCTGGAACGACCGCCCCTGCTCGTGTTACAGGGCAGCCGCCGGAGGGCAGGACTCAGAGGCCAGAGGTAGAAGGAGCTGGGTGTGTGGGGGGGGGGGGGGGGGGTGAGAGGCAGAAGGGAGGTGTGAGATGTTGGTTTGCAGTGCCAGCAAAGTCCTCAACACTGAAGCCTCTCTACCCCCCCCCCCCCCCCAAGTCCTGATCTGGTTTGTCCTGAAACCAGATCCAACAAGAGGGGGAAGAGGATCTGCCCCAAGGGTGGGGGCGGGGAGGGGGGGGCAGAAAGAAGCTGGCTAGAGCGAATAAATACTGAATTATTAAGTATCAGAAAATACAAACAAATAAATAATCTGCACATCTCCCTTCTTAGGATTTCAATTGGTTCTGCAACTGAAGGGTCGTGTCTCATCTCGTCCATATTTCATGGGAATTGGTTGAGTGAGTTTTGTGTAATGCCGCTAATTAACAAACAAAAGGGTCAGACTACAGAAAAACCAACTAAACACTCTTCAGTATAAAAGTATTGAGGAAAGACAATCTACACCATTTAACTTTTTTTGTGCAAAAGAATTTGTTTAACCTGATCATTGAGTCCGACGTCCACCATCATCATCTCCCCCCCGATGCTGATCCAGCCGGAGCCACAGGCGTTGTGAGAGTTCACACCACGCCGGAACCACACCTTGACACACACACACACACACACACACACACATTTAAATACACATCTGAACCGCAGCTGTACGGCTACACCTGAGGCGCGTTGATTCACCTTGAAATCCTTGGTGACCACCCAGACCACACTGACACCAACCGCCACATGAAGCGCTTCAACCTCCTTCACTGGTGAGTCCACCTCGACCCACGATGTGCCTGAAGGAAAACACCACAAGGCCCCATGTGGGCGAACCGTCATCATTCAATGTGATGATCTCATGTTCACCAAACTAAAGCCAGCATTAATTTGATTAATTGAAACAATGAATGTGAGCTGTGCTGAATGCTGACCAGTGGGACTGTCCAGGCTGAGGCCGGTACGGACCAGCAGGTTTCCATCCCAGAGTAAAGCCCAGAGCAGGTCTCCAGGTCCAGCTGATAACTGAGCCACCTCCTTGGGCACCTCCACCTCCTCCCAGCTGGAGCCCTCTGGCACCCGAGGGTGGATGCCCTCCCTGAACCACACCTGCAGGGGACGAGGGCTCACAGGATCAGACTGATAGGGGTTTTCATTTTGTTGGGAAAAACGTGCACTGGACACAATGTTCATCAAACAGGAGGATATAGACCCTCAGTGTAGAATCACATGATGTCATGCTGCCCCCTTGTGGTCACAAATTAGAAGTGGGCTTCACTCAAACCAGGTTTGTTATTACAGCACATGACAGTTCATTTATTTACTGTGCTTGTCCTCATAACAAGAAATTAAAAGTAATTTAAAAAAAAAAACACCACTGGGATATAGTCTTTCATAATATATTTTAATTAAAGAAAGAAGCTGGCTAGAGCGAGACTGGAGGGAGTCACAAAGTCTGAAGAAAGTAAACACTGAATTATTAAGTATCAGAAAATACAAACAAATAAATAATCTACACATCTGTTACGTTTGCAACAGAATTATGCTGAGAGGTTGTCACACCAGAATAAACCAAACAAAACCACAAAGCAGCATGTTATCCTGATTTAAGTATATAACAGACACCAGAGGAGATAACTTGTGTTGGAGCAGTTAACTGACCTGTCCTTGTTGGGACACGCCCCAGAGGCAGGGATACCTTCCAGACTGGTCGCTCATCTCCCAGCCACCGCAGCTGATGTCGCAGAGCGGCAGCGGAGGTTTACTGGGATGGTCCAGTGGGATCTGCAGAACAGAAACTTCAAGTGAACCTGAGTCTCACATGTGACCTCACCTACTCCACAATGAGTGTTCAACTGTGACACCCAAAGGATCTCACAGATGTGAAGAGAGGGTCCAAACCTTTGCCCAGCTGCCTTGTGCGATGTATCTCCTGTAGCGGATCCAACGCCTGCGCCGAACACAGGAGTTCCACTTCTTGTCCGGGGAGAAGTTGGCCGGGAAATCCACCGAATACTCCCAGCCCTGCGGAGAGGAAGACCTCATGAGAACGATAGAGAGGCGACTAGAACTAAAAGAGAAGGCCATGTCTGCTTTCTCACCCCAGTCTGGCTGGGATCCCCTCCACAGGTCTGGTCCACATACCAGTCTCCCTCCCACTCCCAGCTGCGGGAGGGCAACTGGAAGCTGTGGAGCGGTTGGGGATTCATCCCGGTCACGTCGCTCCACGGCCAGCGGTCGGTGGGCAGCAGCGTGTCGGTGAAGCCGTCCACTGGGTTCCATCTCTGACAACACACACAAACAGCAGCATGTAGGAACACGTGTACCCTCTCCATCTAATCTGTGCAGCAGCAGAGAGGCAGGGCCGACCTGGTTCTCGTAGGTCTCCTCCCGGTAGCGGATGGACGTCTCACTGGGCATCATGTTGAGGTAAACGCGGTGGTCACAGCCGATGCCCCAGCAGCGCCCCTTCCCTGCAGTAACGCGCTTCAGCTCCAGCAGCATGTCGTCTGCACGCTCCCAGCGCTGGCCGGCCGTGGAGAGGCTGTAGACCCGGCCGTACACGTCCACGGCCCACAGCAGCGTGATGGCCATGATGGACCCTGTACACAAACGAGTAGAGGTCACTTTAGCTCTATATTTTATGACTGTGTGTACTTCAGCCCTACTGATAATCTGAGAAAGTACGATGACCATAAGTAAACAGGAGCTGGGTCTGTTATTTTCCCATGCTGGTAGTTTGCATCACCATAATAATCACAATAACTCTAAGACTTACATGGAGAGAGAATAACTGCTCTAAGGCTCTAAACACTCTGCAAACTGTTTACCCATTCTCTGATTTAACTCAAAGGAATATTCTTTAAACGAATAAAGACCCTACCCCTTGAAAATACTTATTTTCTTTCAAAAAGTCCAGCTCCTTATCTAGATCTACACAAAATGTCATCTGTTCATAGATATTAGCGCTCTGCATATGCATATTAAATTCTTTCATAAAGATCTCTGTCCTTTCTTGAGAAATCCACAGAAATATGGAAAAATCACTTCTTTAAACAGAATGAAAATACATTCTTGAATCTGCCCTGGATTCTGATCTGCAACAAAATATAATGACAACATCACGTCCTTCCATCACTCTAACTAACAGACAAACAAACATGGACGTAAACATGTGTGAGAGTAATAAAATAATGATTTTTCAGTGATGACTCTGAAATCTCAGATATGAAACTAAGAATTTTAATTAAGTCAGAATTTATTCTTAATACTTTGCTTTGACTTTATCCTCAAACTTCTCACATGAACATGAGCAGACTTCAAATGGAGGCAAACATTTGCCAGTGTGTGTCTTGCTTCAAAGGTGGTAGGGGGACTTCCTCATATGGGATAAACAATAAAAAGTTATAACTGATCAATTATAAATAGGGAAAAACAATATTTATTTGAGTAACTGCTACTTATGAATTGAACTCTCTTTTAAAAAAAGAAAATACTACAAAATAGAATGAAAAAATATCTGACTTTATCTAACACCTGACATTTAGTTTTCAAGTGACCCAGAGTTTTACTGTGAAATCGCTCACCGGAAGTCTTGTTTTTATTCCCACTGAGCCGCTTGACCCTTGTAACGACTGATACTAATCCGCCACAGATCGACTGTCAGTGGAGAGACTGAAAAACACCTGAGTTTTTTTTGTCCCTGAGAAGAAATGTTCGTTCAGACTGACTGAAGCTGCATCAGGAGACTAATGGAAGAGATAAATGTACAGTGACACACACACACTCTCCCACACACACACACACACTCACAGACACACACTGACACACACACCTGAATATTGGTACCCGATCCGCGGTTGTCAAGGGAATATCAGCAGACGCGTCATGCCATCAGGTGTAACAGCAGACAGGTGGCTGCCATCTCCTGCGAGGCCCACGCTGGGACACACACACACACACACAAACAAACACAAACACACACATATAATAAGGATGTTAAGTATGTGGCAGCACACACACATATATACAATTCGAATGTGCCTATAAGCTGTTTACATCTTCCTGGCGCACGTCACTCAACCCTCACGCACGTTCACATTCATATTCACATCACTCACCTACGTGCGCGGCCCTGTGACGTGCAGCAGCTTTGCAGCGGTGCAGTACAGTAGCGTCATTCCTGCTCAAACCCGCAGCGGCGTTCGATTCCCACGAATCCCACCACGGAACCAGAGGAATGCGACCGTCCGGCTCCCACTGTCCTAAACAGGAAATGGAGGAAGCGTCCCTCTGATTGGTTGAAGGAGGCATCTCTTCATTTCCTATTGGTCGAACACAGGAGCTGCTGATATATATATTTTTTTTTTCACCGGGCCGCAGCTGACTGAAGCGAAGGTTTTAATAATTCATCCAGCGCCGGATGAATTATTGAGGCGCACGGTTTGGTTTTACGCGTTTGGACACGCTTTGAAATATTATATACTACAAACAGGATTAAAAACAAAGACACGTTCAAGGACAACGGGACATTTGAGGTCTAGGATAATCTGCACAGACAAGAAGAAATGGATCAATTAATCAATAAAATGTTTCACATCCTGTCGACAAAGTTTCTAAATACAGTAAAGTTTTATATCTATCATCATCATCTGGGTCAAGATGCTTTCATCAAGTTTTAAAGGTCCAAGATTCAGGGGAATGGGATCTACTGGCAGAAAGTAATCCTACTGAGGAGCTCACTTGTGTGTGTCATATAGATTGAATGTTTACCTTTGTATTTAAATACTTTATATTTACATGGGGAGCGAGTCTTCTCCACGGAGGCCACCATGTTTTTTACAGTAGCCCAGACGGCACAAACTAAACACCTTTTGAGTTTTCGTGACAACTGAAGGCTACCACAGGTTCTCCTTCATTTTTTAGGGAGGGGAGGGTGAGGTGAGGTGTATTCAGCTGCAACGTACAACTCCACCACTAGATATCACTAAACTCTACACACTGAACCTTTAAGAAACATAACGTTTTTTTAAAATGACGCTACATGAGAATATTACTGAGGAGAAATGTTTGTGGCTGCAGGAGTCAACACTTTCAAATCCGTCCCAAGAAATATCTTTTATACATTTGCAGACTCATGTTGGATTTATCAAATGTTAGGTTTAACTTCACACACTATGGAGACATCCAGGAGGTATAGTTGTCTTTATGTTAGTCATGAATATTTTTTGGGGGCTTGTTCATGTTTTTTTAATCTATTCTGTGTTGTTATTTTATCTTAACCCTGAGTTTTATATATTAAAGTAATCATCATAATCAATCAGAAATTCACATCACTTTACTAAAAGAGTGAGTGAGTATCGAGGACTTTATTCTGATTCTGATTATCTATTTGTTTGTTTGTTTGTTCGTATTCTGACCTCCCAGGAGTTAAATTTGCTGTCGGTGCGAGAACCAAGTTCCTGGGATAGCTCCTCCACCTTTGGGGGTCCCAGGTTCAGCACCTTGGACAGAGACGTTGTCACCTCTGACCCAGCAGGTTTTAACTACAGCCCTCAGTGTGTGTGTGTGTGTGTGGGGGGAGGGGGGGGGGCAGTTTTTTAAAAGCTGCTAATAAACAACTGTAGGGTACAGACAACACACTGTTGTTTGTACGTGATGCACAAGATGTCTTCAGCCTCAGACGGAAATGTTAATAAATGTATTTTACATTTGACTGTTGTCTATGGAGGTGGTTTCACTGTTTTATGTTACTTGCAATCAGTTCATTTGAAATTCATCACAGCCTGGTGCTGATCAGGAACCCGAGTTCAATGTCAATTTATAGAATAACAGGTCACTTGGTATTTTTTTTAATCCATTTTCTAGATCAATTCACTTTATTTTGAATGTATTCTTAAAACATATTTGTTTATCAATGGAGAAAATCTACTGTTTTGTTTTCCATGTTGACATTTAACTTTGATCTAACATCAAATATAAAATGTTGATAAACGTATAAGTGGGTTTTTCTATAGTCTCCCCACTTTGTATCACCTGCAGCCTCGTGCTTTGTAAATCAATATTATGCAACCTCGAGTGTAGCCCACTTGTAACGAGGTCCAATTATGTAAGTCCCAGTGTAAACAGGGCTGCCCTCGATCCATGCGGAAACTGTGGAACTGTTAACCCAACAAACTCCACAGGCTGGAGGCTGGTGTCTGGATCCCCTGTCTGTGGAGGAACCGGAGTGTTTCTGAGAGGAGGCTCCAGACACTGCAGTGCAACAGCAGCAGGAGGAGGAGGATAAGCAGCAGCTCCTCCAGCAGCCCCAGCTCCTCCAGCCTGTACTTTCCCCGTCGTGTCTCTTTAAGAAGCCCGAGAGTGCGCAGAGGCGGCTCATCACATGATTCTTCTCTTGTGACAATCCAGACAGAAAGGAACGAGCCTCTCTGACTTCCAGCGGAGTGAAAACCCGCCGCGATGACACACAATCACTGTTGTTCTGGCACCGAAGGACCAAGAGCGAGGAGGACATGGAGTTAAGTTAACCACGACCCGCCGGACTCGCACCATTCCCGTGTCTTCACTGCGCGTTTGGGTGAATATTGTTGTGTTTGTTGTGTGTGTGAGGGGTGGGGGTGTGTGTGGGGGGGGGGGAACAAAGTTGGCGCATGGAGAGGAACGAAGTTTCATTTTTACGCAGCGTCTTCTCTCTGTTGGACACGAAGCAGCCGGAGTTCCGCTTTGAGACCCCGAGTGTCGCGGAGGAGTTTTGAAGTTGCAAAGGGCCAGAGGACAGAGGACTGAGGCGGCACGTCGGCCGAGATGGTGGACAGCAAACCGCTCCTCCAGGACAGACCTCCCGCCTACGTCGCCGGCCCGGGGGCGTTCGAGTACGGCCCGCAGCCGCACGGCTATGGGGCCATCCCGCCTCCGGCCCCGCCGCCGTACCCCTACCCCGACGCCCAGGGTGAGTGTGTCCGTGTGTCGCACACGTTTAACCCCAGAAGTGAAGTGAAGTGAAGTGAGCGCTGACTGCTCCACACTTCCGTCTCCGCCTGAATGAAAGCCTCCGTGTCTGACTCTGTGTGGTTCAACTCTATGATGATGAATAATGAGGCTTCGTATTTGACACTTTTACGTTTTTACTGTAAAAAGCTCATTTATGTTGTTTATCCGATCCAATGGTGCGCATGCGCAATGTGCCAGCAGCTGTTCTGTTGTTCGTAGTGACACATTTTAGCGTCAATCAAAATCAAAGCTTTCAACTTCTTTATTGTAATATTATGCACATTTGTTTTTAATATTTCTTTTGATATAACGTTCTCTTTGCTGTATTTTATAGTTAAAATGTTTTATTATCATCACATCACTACATGCATCTGAGCCATGTCACATGACCAAGGATAAAAACAGAAGTAATTATCCAATATTCGTCATTACATACATTTCCCCACTCATATATCATAACAATCATATAGACCTACATATTTATTCTATCTACAAATCATATGTATATATTTCTATTCTTGGCTGGAGCGAGAGAAAAAACAGTTTCCCCGATTCCCCCTGAGGATCAATAAGATATTTCTGATTGTGATTCTGAACTCGTCCAGCCCAGAGGCCTGTGTTTTTATATGAACCATCAGAATGTGAAACATGTTGACATGTTGGTTCGGTGCAGGCAGCTTCTACACAGCCACCACTGTGGTGGGGCCACTGCAGCCTCGGGCCCTCTACTGTACATGTGTGCTGCATTTGAATCGGATCATCATCTGACTCTGAGCGCATAACAGAATCAATGAAACGATCCCTGTCCTGAAACTAAATTGAGATGTTGTGCAATCGCGTGTCATTTCCTGGTTTCGTTGCGAGTTAGGAGTTTGAAGCGTCCATAAAAGGAAAAAGAAGGGGTAAACATTTCGGTGAAAGCTCGTTTGGTCTCAAAGTTCATTGTTTCGCACACGTAACGACAGAAGAGTCCGTGAAAACCAGCTCCTCTACAAAAACACTCACATGTGTCCAAACTTGCCATGACCTGTTCTTTTTATTTTTCTCCCGTCACCTCATGATTGTAGTAACTTGATGATCAGACGTGACTCAAGTCTCTTTATCCCTGTGAACACTGCTCCCCTGAATATAACTTAAATACAAAGAGTGCGTTGTAGGACTCGGGTCATGTGACATTTACATGGACCATCATATCGATCAGTTCCAGAACTGTCCGGGTGATAAAACAAAAGTTAGAACACAGGCTGGTCCATTGTGTGAGCACGGTGAGGAGGTGTCACACGTTATTGATCGACCTTGTCAAATGTTTTGCTCTTTGTCAAGTGTTTGTCATTTTCTGCACGTAGAAAACACTTTATATCAATAATCGTCATTTAGGAGCAAAGATCTGTCTTTAAACTTCAAATAAATAATGATGTGAAAGTTATTGTGATTATTATTATCGATATCAAGTGTGGGGAACATTTTTTAACCCTTGACATAATCTTCGACCTTATCCTCCAGTCTCAGTTCCAGATGACTTCAAACTGGCCTAAGCTCAATTTAACTTGGTTTTAAAATGTCATGTGACACTTTGTCCTTTGTCTTCTCGGTCTGTGCTGCCAAACCTGTTTACAACGAGAAAGTGTAGCCTCAGTAAATCTGTGTCACTGCTGAGTTCATTTCACATTCGCACAGATTGAGTAAGAGAAGGAATAAAAAAAAAAAAATCTAAACACAATATTGGTAATTCTTCTATGAAGCAACCTTAAACAATTGCACTACTTGTCCAAACTAACATGTGTCATCACCTTGTGTCGACCACAGGATTCCCGTCGGCTCAGATGGGCCCTGCAGTCTCCCAGCAGCCCTACACTGGGGCACGGCCGATGGCCCCTGCCGTCTCCCAGCAGCCCTACACTGGGACATACACCATCATCCAGCCCTCTGTAGTGGTGGTGGGAGGCTGCCCTGCCTGCCGGTGAGGATACACCCACACCCACATCCACATACACACACACACACACACACACACACACGTAACATATATATAACATAACAGAAGGTATAACTATAACAATCATATGGTTATTTTAGTTGCCCTACTGTACATACTTCAGAAAACAGATTACAACAGGCAAATGTGAGTAGATGCCAGAGAGTATCACTTTCACTTTTAGAGAAAGAAGGTTTCACATTGGTCTCATTGTGCCTGAGTCAACATCCTGTCAGTCAGATGATTTCAGCCTCAAACATGTGACCACACGGGGCTAAAGGTGGCCACAGGACACGATCCACACGAACACCAAATAGAAATCACATGCACTCTCGTCCACTGTCTGAATTTGTATAATGAGATCTATATATCCACTCCAGGAACTGAGGCAACCGGGTTGTGACGACTTATTGTTTCACATCAGCTCTGCTGCAGGATTACTTCCTGTCATGTGGTGAATGAGTTAGTTAGTGGTGTCGACTGATATTTATGGAGAAGCGGTGGTTTAGTGTCAGAAACTTGGACTATGGGCAGTAAAGGTCTCTGGTTCGTCTCTGGTTCGACTCCACGGAGAGACAACAAAAGACGAACCTGGATTGATCTGTCCAAAAATCCAAGAGTCTCCCTACCCTGTCTAGTGCCCCTGAGCAAGGCACCTTATTCCCCCAACATCTGTTCCCCGAGCGCCTTACATGGTCGCTCACTGCTCTGTGTGTCCTGCACCAGATGGGTCAAAAGCAGAGGTTAAATTTCCCTACCTGCATGAGTGTGCCTTTGCATGCCTGTGCATGTGTTTGGGACGAATAAATGCATCTTAATCTTAATCTTAATTTATGTGGGTGTAATTTCGGCCGTGGGGCTTTGGTGGGGGAATGTGCTCAACCACTCTAGTTATTTATGTGTTTTATAGGTAACTTTTATAACTAAAAATCAGAATTATATTGTTTTATGATTAATAAGAATTAACAAACTGCAGTGAACGCTGATGTTGTTTTAAAGACAGAATAAGACTCTTTAGAAATATTAATTCTGAATGTAAGTAAAAATCACCCCCTTTTTATTATTCACTTCCTCATCTGGCTGTTTATCACTTAGTTTAAAGCACTTTGTATCATCTCTGTATTTGTAACAGAACTTTGTGGTAACAGCAGACACGCGCCTCAGTTAGTGTTCAAATGCCAAACCCTCAGGAGAGTTGAAGGAAGTTGGTACAGTGTTCGTCGGTATTTGCATCCTGGCAACTTCCTGGCACAAGTGTAGAAAAAGTTGTGCAAATGCAAAAACTTTCTTGCCGTGTGACAGCATCACACAGTGAAGGAAGCAGGAAGTGTTCTCCAAAGTACTGTAGCCTCTCATTTAGATTTACTGGGCATGAAGTCATGAGACACATCAAAATAAGTTACTTCATTCTTCATGGTATTTGTCACACGAGGCAATAAATACCACTGGACTGCTCGCCAGCACATCACAGAGATAAACAAGCTGTCACACTCTCATTCACACTGACAGACAAGTCTAGAGTCTCATTTGAACCTTACCACAATCTGCATGTCTTTGGACTGACACGGTGGACAGCATGCAGAGTCACCTGACCTAAGATACTGCATCAGCTCATCATCTTATACTTCCTCGTGTGTGTGTGTGTGTGTTTGTGTGTGTGTGTTGCAGAGTCGGTGTCCTGGAGGATGACTTCACCTGCCTGGGGATCCTGTGTGCCATCTTCTTCTTCCCTCTGGGGGTCCTCTTCTGCTTCGCGCTGCGTCAGAGGCGGTGTCCCAACTGTGGCACCACCTTCGGCTAAGAGGGACCAAACCGCAGCTCTCACACATGCTTGTGCTCCCCGTGCACACACACACATATATATATATATATATATATATAATCCAGCATATTCGTGGCTTCTTTTTGTTATCCTTCTCAATATTGCACATTGCTGTCGCCATTATGTCGTGTAGAAGAAATCATCGAGATGTCGTCACAAACTTCAGAGTGAGTTTTTAATCAAAGGTTTTTGTAGAAATCAGTTTTCATCTGCTAGTTGAGGACGTGCTCTAGCGAATGGGAGCGTCCGGCTGTCGTCAGTGCCTTCACGACATGCAGAGTGAGCGTCACAGATTCCACCAGTCATGACTTCTTCTGTAGATTTAGCTCAGCGATCCAAGGACCTGAGCAGATTCCTTCGTGTTTTTGCCAAGTCAGAATAAACGAGGCTAATGTCGTCTCTTTTTTTTTTAAGGTTTATTTCTTCGCTCTGGCACGCTGCGTATATATCTTGTTTTGTTAACATTGGGCTTAGTAACTTAGTAACAGCACCCAGGTTGATCCCCAATGTATTAGCTTTTTTACAGGAACTGCTAATCTCTTTGATTTGGAAATGTTTCCTCACTTCTTATTGCTGATTGTGACCTGGAGTAACACAAACAACACGTGGGGGGAAAAAAAGGAAATGTTGTGTAAAGACCCCTGAACTTTCCCGTCTGAATCAATGGACCCGTGTCAGAGTGAAAGGCCGCAGCATTCTGCCTCTGTTTTGTTGATATGATATTTCTTTGGGGCCATATTTGCACTGACCGTTTTTTTTTTGTTTGATGATTATTCTGCTGGGTTGTGCGTTTTCCAGGGCCAATGCAGAACTCAGGTACACACAATCTGAAACGCCCTCGACTTTACAACCTCAATCACTGTTTGACTTCGGACTTCTGCCCACGTTCAGAGAAACTCTGGTGTCGCCGCGCGGACTCGCTCTCTTCAAGGAAGCATGCTGTCTCTCAATAACGTGCATAATCTCTGGACTTCTATCTTAGTACTCTCCTCCGTGACAAGTCACCCTGCCCCCGTTCTTCCCAGCCAGACAATCAAGAATGTCTCCGTGTGTCCCTGTGTCTGCAGCCTCTCCCGCGTCCACGTCTTCCATCACAGCAGGAGGTTCTGTCCCTGTCCACGGCAGAAGAGAGGACATATATCTGGGGCGGGAGGGATTTAAAAAAAAAAGAAATAAAGAAAAAAGAATCTTGCTTTAAAAACCACACTACGCACGCTCTTATGATTAGGGTTCTTACTTTTTATATATCAGTTACTGTTATTAAAAAATGAATGCTACTTCACTTTTTTGACTTCTTGCTTGATTTGAACTTACTTCTGTAAATTCTGAAAGTGTGTTGTTAATGCTCATACAAAGGAATTCATTACAACAACTACTAGAGCGGCTCATACCTCTGCCAAGCCCCAACACTCTCCTTATGAAACCACATTTAAATTCATATTCCACATTAAAACCACATTTAAATGCACTGAATTGCACACACTCCTAAACATCTGTCCCTAAACCTAAAAAAAAAGAGCCTGATAATGATTCATGAATCATTCTCTGAAAAATGAAAATGTTGAAAAATGCGTAACAATGTTA
Organism: Platichthys flesus; assembly: GCF_949316205.1. NCBI lineage: Eukaryota > Metazoa > Chordata > Actinopteri > Pleuronectiformes > Pleuronectidae > Platichthys > Platichthys flesus. Next base: position 6,964,529 of record NC_084960.1, read on the forward strand.
AAGAAAGTGACAAAATAGGTTTCCATGACATTTCCCTGCACAAAATGTCATGGAAACCCATTGAATAGTTTTTGTATCATCCTAGATGTTACCAAACAAATGAGACAGATGAAAACATAACCTCGATGACCTGTTATGAATCGGCCACTAACTGAACTAACTACTCATTCACAGATTGACACAAAACCAGTCCGGCTGCAGGGCTGTGAAATGAAAAGGCTTCACAACCTTGAATGAACCATGAATTATTTCCCTGGGAAAACAAGCGTACAAAAGTAACACAAACTTTCTGGACTCACACACAGAACTGTACTGGTTCCTCTTTGGGTCACTTCCCCATCCCTCCACAAAATGTCATGTGAATCTTTTCAGCAGTTTTTGTGTCATCCTACTTATAAACAAACAACACCCGGATTAAAACACAACCTCGATTTGGTGGAGGAAACGTAAAATCCTCATACACGACCAACTTAAACAGCAAACTGAAGAAATAAATCTTTATTTTTCTTACAGCACATTCTAGTAAGGGTGTAATATGGAAGATGAGTTTACAGGCTGTGCCGTGTGTGATGGTTAAAGCAGAAACGACTGCACTGGGATCGTTGGGATGTCGCAGCTCCATGTCCACAATCTGAAGGGTGCAGCAGGTAAATAGTATTTTACAGCAGGTTTGTACCGTGTGGGTCATTAAGGCAAAAGTCCCGTCTCCATGATCGTCGAGCTCTACAGTTGACAGGCGTCTCTACAGGCGAAGGACAACGATGTCTGTTGTACAAAGTTATATACAAGAGGGAGATGAGGATAAAGATCACTTCAGGATGCATCTCTGTGAATGTTTGCAGTTTTCTCTCCTCGCTGCGGCGGCCGGTATCATTCTTTGGAATCAATCCCAGATGCTGCAGCATTTTCATAAAGACCACAAACACAAGAGGTCCTGATAAAAGTACATTCTTCTTCTGTCCTATGGCAACAGAAATGTTTACTAACAGTTGTGTTTCCACGATAAACAAGCAACATGAACGGGCGTAAATATTTTCTTTTGACCGGTTTTATTCGTCTAGCTCTCAAGTGCCGGCAAATACTGTGGTCAAGGAGATATCACCACCACACACAGAAGGACACAAGTAGACATTATTTTAAATATATGAGCAACTGTTAATAAAACGCTCCCAAAATACTTCCACAGGAGAGTTTGCAGCGGTCAGGGGGATCCCGGATTCAGATGGCATGTTTTGTTTTACTTTGTGTGTCAGTGCTGGCCGACGTCTGTCCAGTCTCATCCAGGACCAGAGACAGCTGCTGGTCAGGTGAAGGCAGGGCAGAGCTGCACGTCCTGGGTGTGAGGACGACGGGAGGCCGGGGAGGACCTGAAGACGGGCGGAGACGTGCACGGATCAGATGACCGGTGCGGAGCGGTCGTTGGTGAGGGTCGGACGTAGCCTGACCGTGGCGAACGGGTTCCCTCCCCTGTGGGGAAGCAGCAGAGACGAGTGATGAGCGTGTGTCCGAGCAAAACAAGAGAAAACGAATCCTCCTGGTCTGTGACTTACGCGAGGAAGGCCGGTTGGGTTCTGGAGACGCCGTTGGGCTGGGCTCCCTGTGGAGAAAACAGATACACAATCACACAGTGCGGAGCCACAACACTTTTGCACTACGGATACAACAATCACCCCCTTGTCTGCCGTGTTTCTCTCATGTTTCACATCTCAGGCAGCTGGAGTGGACGCGCTGGATGACAACACGGGTGAGGGAGAGCGTGGGAAAGACGTCACGTCACAAGACACCGTGAGGAATCTGGACCTTCTGGAATTTCAAGTCTGCTCAAGTGCATTAAGTTTTCTCATGACAAGTCAGTGAGCACAGGCACGGGGGCAGAATATTGAATTAATACGTTTTCCTTGTGGACATTTGCCGACTGAACTCTGGTATTGATGCAGATGAGGTTGTTTACATCCACATTTAAATGAGCAAACCAAAAGAGAACCGAAATTTGCCCCACTTCAGAATATCGGCACCACAGAGGTCGTGAACTTTAGAGGGTGTGGTTAAAGCTCAGAAACCACAGTGTGTGTTTCTTCTTTTCTTCAGTGGATTCAGTGGCAGTGTATTAAATCAACAGGACCTGTGTCTGAGATCCCTGTGTCCTGTACAATACACACCTTTTACTGCCCAGCTTCACTTGGCGTTTAAACCTTACAATTTACACACTCGCATGTGAACGACAACAACGAGATTATAAAACTGTTCAAAATCTGAAATTACTGCTCTCTCTAGATTAAACTATTGTATTTGTTTATTGTTGTAGTAGAATCACTAACAGTTTTTCTTCGAGGCATCAGGCTGTGTATTTAAAATGCCTGCAACCTGCAGTGCTTCACGTATTCCACAAGGGGTCAGGAGTAGATAGAGACGGAAGTTGCAGCCTGGTCTTTCCCACATGACCAACACAGCGTCACATCTGTCCTATGGCAGATGTCAGGATCACAGATCATGCAGCTATAATCAGGGCTGGGAAAGGACACATTTCTTTTCTCACACGGACGGGTCAGTATGTAGTCTCCCCTTTTTGTGTGTTGTTTAAAATGATGAACAACACAATGTGTGTTATTAGTTAAAAATAATTATACGTCAGTGCAGAAGGTTAACGCTGCTGTGTGATATACAGATGTTGATTTCTATTAAAGAACTTGTATTACGACTTTCAATTGAGTTTTATTTATTTGTCCTATTATTTACATTTTAGCCTGTTCTTTCTTCATCCTTTTAAATTGAAATATTTTATTGTTTTCAGAAAATTGTCCTTTGAATGCACTTTACTTTATTGTTTCATCCCCCCCTCCAGATATATCTATTCCCAGTTAGAATCACATTAATCCTTATTTCTATTCTGCAGTCCTTTGCTCTTCTTTTCTTTTTTTAAATTCTACCTCTAGTGTTTCCTCATTGCAAATTGGTGAGATAGTGTTTCCTCCCTCCCTGTCTTTATTTCTCAATGCCTTGCTTTGTGTGTGTGTGTGTGTGTGTCTGTGTGTGTGAGAGTGAGAGTGAATGTGTGCGTGGGGAGGTGTTACATTTGGTTTGTATGAAAACTGTTTCAACAATAAGGTCTTACTGATTGAATGAGTTCTAGTTTAATGCAGAATTGTGTTCATTCAAGATGCTTCCTCACAGCTCAGTCAGGGAACCAGGACTGTCTCCACCACGTCCTCCTGTCCTGTCTCACCGATCGTTCAGGTCAAAATCATGTCCTCTCCTTTGACTTTCTCTGGAAGCCTCTCTCTCTCTCTCTGATCTCTCCTTCTCTCTCCATCCTCTAAATATATTCATTCCTGTGAGTCATTATCTTCTCCTCCACGCAAAGCACAAAACCAGTGAGGGTGCATTTTTTTCTGGTGGTGACATGTGACATTCCAGGGTAACCCCACCTCCCCCAGCCCTCCTGTCTCCTCTCCTCCTCTCAGCTCTCCTTCTCTGGACCCACACATCACTTATACTCAGTTATGTGGAAATAACACAGCCAGAGAGATGGATCAGTCATGAAATGCAATCTGATCATCTAAGACACAAATGTAGACAAACACAATGTACTTAAGCTAACAACACACAAAACAAATTGTAATGATCCTTGTAAACCGCAGGGGCAGAATTATCATTTCAACACACACACACACACACACACACACACACACACACACACACACACACACACACACACACACCTACACACACACACACACACACACACACACACACACACACACACACACACACACACACACACACACACACACACACACACACACACACACACACACACACACACACACAGTATTATACTGACAGTAATGAACGTGAAAGTTGCAGGCTAGTTGTTAAGTAACCTAAACACAATTGCCCAAACACATGCATACCAACACGTGACCGCACCTACACACTCACACTCTGAGCTCAACATAAACCAGTGTGTTATAGTCCAACAGAGCTGCAGGGAACTTTTTCCCACACTCAAAGTCTATTCTGGTATCTGTGTGTGTGTGTGTGTGTGTGTGTGTGTGTGTGTGTGTGTGTGTGTGTTTGTGTGTGTTTCGATGCGTGTTTCTTAGTGCATACTTTAAATAAAGTCAAATCCGGGGTTTGTGAGTCACTAAAAATAAAACTCACACACACACACACACTGTATGTCTGCTTGCGGCTGAGGACTCTATCCACAGTGGTCAATTACACAAATGAATGTATATATTATGTATATATGCAAGCATAAAAGGGAATATCCCACTATGGCTGACAAGAGTGAAAATGTTATTGTGGTAGTTAGTGTGTTGCGTGAGTGTGTACTTGTGCCTAGATCTTTGTGAGGAGCATTTTGAACTTTACAGAATGAGGACATTTTGGCATTGAGGGTTAGGACTTGCTTTTAGGATCAGGGTGAAGTCCAGGTATTCCTCATGTTGTGGGGACCTACATCTGTTAACGCAACCACTCTATGGGGGCTTGTCTTCCTTATCGGCACAATAAACAAATCCTCATTTAAAACTGAATACATGTTTGGAGGTTAAGTTCCAGTCAATGTAATGTCCTCTGAAGTCACGCGACTGTATTCCTGTGTGTGCTTTTGACCCTGACGTACCGCAACACATTTACATTGATCCAGCGCATGGGAACCAGAAAAGCTTTAGCCTAAGGAAACCACACGTTTTTTCTGAGCCTTTGCATATTATGGAAATGGAAGAACATTTGTAAAGCGAGGACCCTGTTGGAATACGGAAGGATTGAAATGATGTTTGACACGAGAGGGTGTGCACTGCGGGTGACTTCAGTCGCCCAGCCTGACCCGGACTCTGTTCTCATATCTGTCCCAGTGTCCCAGAGTCTCCGGGAGAGCGAGTGTCAGCACATCAGGGACTTTTGTAATAAAGGTCATCTTCTCTCCAGCTGTGTCCATCGTCCTCCCCTACAACCACGTGAGGTTGAGTCCTGGGACTTTTTGGAGAAGAAATCAGGTTGTTCGAGTGAAGCTGGAAATGGCCGGTTTAACACATTTCTTGATGTTTTATTACCGAAACCTTTTTTAACCTGAAGTGAGTCTGATGGTTCCGACAGAGTTAAAATCCATCTGTTTTCTACCTACTGAGCCTGTTCGAAGTCAAAGGGCCTCTGGGCAAGAGAGAGTTTGCCCCAGGAGTTAAAGTAGAAGAGATTTGAACACCGTTGGAAACTATTTTGCAGAAGTACAAAAGTCAACAAAATATATAATATGTGTCTAGTTGTTTTAGACCTTTTATGAAGAATTGTTTCATTTATTATTCCTTAACTCCTAGAGGCAAGTTCAAATCTCCGTCTGTTTTTTCAAGGAGCAACACGTGCCTTTTCCAATCACCTAAACCTCATTGAAAGCAGCCACCATTTATCTAATTGTATATCATAAGGTCTCATCTCAAACACTATATTCCACCTGTGCCTCGAGCAGAGGATGAAAACATCCAGAACCCTTTTCAGTCTGCGTCTCATGCGGCTTCTCACAACAAACACCAGTGTCTTCGAGTCCCGGCATTAGATTTGTTTGAATGTGTATGTCAGCAGACACAGGGAGCCTATCAGAGTGAGGTCAGGTTCCCTGCACAGACATTAAAGGCTCATGTGTCAACAAACACACACACACACACACACCCGCACCCGCACCCACACACACACACAGGTACTGTCAACAGCAGGTGAGATAAGGCTGCACGCTGAGGTACAGTAGTCCTGCTACAGAAAGTATCAGGTGAGACGTAAACCTCACGGCACCGCGGCAGGACTGTGCCAGCACAATGGAGCCGTCTGGCAGGAGACAGTGGGTGATCTCGTTCTGACCTGATTACATACCTTAGAACCATCATTTCTAAAAGGCAGGGCTTAACTGTACTTAGGCTTAATGAACCTCTTTTACACATGGCTCGGCAAAACCGTGAAAATGTCACACGAAGGCACACAAACCAAATCACCGACCCACTGACTGACCGTGTTGTGATCGGAGGAGGAGGAGGAGGAGGCTGCGGAGGGGGTGCGGGAGTGCTGCTGGACGTTATTCGCGGTGACGCCGCCGGAGGACAAGGAGCCGTTCTTGACGGCGTTGCGCTGCGAGCTGTCGCAGTAGTCGGCGGGGGGGAGCACCATGGTCGCCTCGTCCGTCTCCGTGTCCTGGTGGTGCAGGTTGACCACACTTCTGCTGCGGAACGGTGCAACAGACACGCTGTGGAGGAGGAGGAGGAGAAACAGGAGGATGAGAGATGGAGTGGAGGGAGAGAAGGAGGAAGGACAGTAAAAAAAAGGCCACTAATTAAAAGACCACACATGCGTCTCCTGGCATATGTGTGTGTGTGTGTGTTTGTGTGTGTGAGCTTCTGTGTTTCCACTGAGGAGGTTTGTGTGGCAGTTGACGTGGCGTTCACGGACATGATGTTACGATTAGGGTGATGGGATGCAGACTGTGTGTGTTGTGTCCCGCAGCGCTGGTTTACGGTTTAAACTTTGTGTTTCAGGGACTGGTAGCACTTTGCTGGCAGCCTCTCTGTGGGAGGTGCAGCACATTAAGATCTAATAAATGAATCCAACAGGGATTAGTCTCTTTGAAGAGTGCCCCCCCCCCCCCCCCCCCACACACACACCCTCCCCTCTTTATCAGCAGCAGCAAAATCTATTCATCAGCACACAACATCCTGTTTCCTGAAGTGTTGCTGGGCGTGTGTGAAAAGTCCAGTTCACATTTCACATGTGTCATAAAAACCAATGTATGAACAAAAGACATTCAGATGGTCTCTTGAGTTTGTTTGACTGATTTGATTGTTCCAGTTTGGTCCATGTCCCGTCAGGTAACAAGGAGGAGACAGGATTTATGTCATGTACCACATCCAGCCACCAGGTGGCAATCAAAACTGGCAGGACTTCTGTGGAGCCCTAACCAGACGAAAACTCCGCCAATCAGAGGATAGGCAGAGAGACTGATACATATTTTTTTTTACAAATAAAAATACAACCTGAGCACAGTGGGAATCAAAGGTTAAAGAATGGGAGTGCCCCCCCCCTCCCCCCATAGGATGAGAAAGGTTAACAGGGGTAACCAGAGGAAACACTGCCAACAATACAGCCGGCTGTAACTTGAAGCCCGCTGTGCGTGTGTGTGAGTGTGTGTGTGTGTGTGTGTGTGTGTGTGTGTGTGTGTGTGTGTTGCTGGAACGTGGAGTCTCCTTACCTGTTGTTATTCATGAGTGGCTCAGAGAGTGCCAGGCAGTAAGATGAAGGGAACCAGCCCCTCCTGCGAAAGACAGGGACAAAGAGAGAGAGACAGAAATTAGGGATGTTCACGTCTGTGGTGGATCTGACCCTCGGTCGCCCTATCAGCTGAAAACCTCTCTGAGTGATTGGTCAAGAGGGCCGGCTGCTCTGCCGTCTAATCAACCGGCTTCCTCCATCAGCTAATCAGGGTATAGAGAGAGACAGAGGGGATAAAGAGAGAGAGAGAGGGAGAGAGAGAGTTACAGATGCAAGTGTGAGTATTGTTGAGATATTATAGAGACATTATCTTCCTCTTGATTGTTGTGTATACCGTGAGGATGCCTATGGTAACTATGGCTACCAAAATCAGGAATCCATCAGAGAAAAGAATCAAAGCCTGTGGTTTGCAAATGGGTTTCATCAAAGGGAACCGCTCAACATTTGCTTTTTTCTACCTTTCTGCTGAATTTTATTTATCTAAATGACTTGAGTGAGGTCCTGAGAGAAAGTCATGTGTTAAAACGAAACTTGAGTTAATTTCTGCCCAATAAATGAGTCAGTGTCTCAGCCAAATATCAAAGACGACAAGGTTGCTGGTTCTCACTCAGACACACACACACACACACACACACACACAGAGTGGTCGTCCTGTAGCCAGAAGGTTGGCGGTTCGATTCCAAGTGTTCTTGGGCAAGATACAGATGGAAAAAAGATTAACTAAAGAGCTGCCCATATGCACTGAATGATTGAATGTGTGTGGGAATGGGTTAATGGTCAAATAAAAGCTCTTTAAGTGATAATCAAGACTAGAAAAGCAATATAAATACAGATCAACTACCATTTACACATTTACGCCAAAATAAACCCATATTTCATAATGAAAAACAAACTGAGTCAAAGGGTTCAGTAGAATTTATGTTGCTCAAAGAATTTTCTCCGTTCTCTGATAGAAACGATTCATTTCATCTTGGAAATACATTTAGGAGGAGTTTCCATGACCAACAGCTCGTCTCTATCAGAGGCTCGGGCCAAGGACTGTGTGTCATTGTGCCGTTAAGGGAACAAGATTGTTCACAATCAGCCTCTCCCTCCTCCATGTGGCTGAATGTTAATATTTGCTCTTTAAGCCTGAAGAGCAGGCGTGTTCTTTCATGTACCTCTGATAAAGAGACGGGAAAAAACACACCTCACTCAATCGCACTCATATTAATAATAGCTTCTATTTATTCAGGGAAGGGTTTTCCACTGAGAACACTCGCTTCTTTCCAGCACCGGTGTAACTGCCGGCTACTGGAAGCACTTGACATTAA